>NW_028301578.1:1750000-1767500 GCF_042242905.1 Orbicella faveolata | reverse complement strand
TGCACTTTGAGCTACTCTGGCATATGTTTTGGACGTCTGGGTCCCTGTTTCCGTGAGTTTGCGAGTGATGTTTCAAGAAACCTTGCATTTTTTCTACACTAGACTTAAAAGGTCCAGCGGTGAGACTTTATTTTTGTTTGAATAAAAACGTGGGAAAAGCGTGCTTTCATTGTAGTGGTCTATTGAGACCGTTACACTCCCAGGTGTGAAACTGGAGTTTGGTCATCCGGAATTTCTCGGTGAGAGACGATGCCGACTGTTTAAAGTTCGTATTTCCCTGTGCCTGTCAGGTGATCCGGAATTTCACGGAAACATACGATTGAATGCCCATACTGGCCTCAAACCTTCTATTAATGTCGATATTATTTCTACGTCACTTGAATTCTAGGAGACCGATTTTTTACAGGGAAATCATCTCGAAAATATTGCAATGTTTATTTGATCGTCCATCATAATCTGATAGTATTCTAGCTCACCCGTATGTTTGTCCTCGTTCACTACTTCATAGCCACTTAAACTGCGGCAGTTCAGTCTTCGACGACGTAGAATACTGACTAAAATCTAATTAGACGGTTTGACTTTCTAGAACAAACATTTCCTCGAAACTTCTCGTTGGGTTACAAAGACCCAGCGGCAATCTGGTACACTTAATCAAACGGCGACAGAGAATATCACTATGAGATAAATAAGAAACCAAAAAATTACTGAAAGGTTACAATCGCATCGATTTTCGAAAATTCACCGGTGCACTACAAATAATGTATGAATTAAAAAATTCACGATTGTTTAGTCCGATTGTCGATTCGTGTGCCGTAATTTAGTACTTTTCATAATGTGCTTTGCTTCAGTTACATACGATGAAAAGGAAAGGCCTTTTGATGCAGCCGTGAATTGAGAAGTTACGTCACCGACAGAAAAGTCAAACTGGCTGTTGTGTCGTAAGATCATCCCATATAACGAAAAATAAAACTGCTATAATTATAACAACCTAAAATAAGTGTAACCCTTTCCAAGATCAAGATAATTTTACCTTGAAGTCAGTGTGCTTTCCAACTCTAACAGCTTGAGATAAAAGGTACAGCCAATAAGATTGACGCCAGCTTTTTGGAGCTCTTCTCTATCACAAGCTATCGAGGCTGTGGAAATTTAACATATACATTGAAGAGGCAATCTGGTTTTTCAGCCTACAACCGTAGACAACTGGTTTTCAGACCGGATTATAAAAGACAAAATTTCCGAGAAACGCTCTCAAGTTGGCCTCCACCCCTCCCTTATCCTGAAATGTGGAAACGCGACATATTTCTATCACTTTTCAACATTTTGATCCTGTTTGACAAGCACACTCTAAGCCCACAAATACAAATCGTTTTCAATGAACCACTTTGACAGTGTAACGCAATATCAATAGTTTTACGTATTATTCAAATTAACAATAAACAACTCCATATGGATCGATTAACCATGCCGAATTAAAAAAAAGGCGAAATGTCGTAAAAAAAAACCCTTGGCAAACTCAGGGAAATGTAGCACTCCAAACTTGCCAATTTTTACGAAGACTAAAGAGCGGTTGCACTTTGAGCTACTCTGGCATATGTTTTGAACGTCTGGGTCCCTGTTTCCGTGAGTTTGCGAGTGATGTTTCAAGAAACCTTGCATTTTTTCTACACTAGACTTAAAAGGTCCAGCGGTGAGACTTTATTTTTGTTTGAATAAAAACGTGGGAAAAGCGTGCTTTCATTGTAGTGGTCTATTGAGACCGTTACACTCCCAGGTGTGAAACTGGAGTTTGGTCATCCGGAATTTCTCGGTAAGAGACGATGCCGACTGTTTAAAGTTCGTATTTCCCTGTGCCTGTCAGGTGATCCGGAATTTCACGGAAACATACGATTGAATACCCATACTGGCCTCAAACCTTCTATTAATGTCGATATTATTTCTACGTCACTTGAATTCTAGGAGACCGATTTTTTACAGGGAAATCATCTCGAAAATATTGCAATGTTTATTTGATCGTCCATCATAATCTGATAGTATTCTAGCTCACCCGTATGTTTGTCCTCGTTCACTACTTCATAGCCACTTAAACTGCGGCAGTTCAGTCTTCGACGACGTAGAATACTGACTAAAATCTAATTAGACGGTTTGACTTTCTAGAACAAACATTTCCTCGAAACTTCTCGTTGGGTTACAAAGACCCAGCGGCAATCTGGTACACTTAATCAAACGGCGACAGAGAATATCACTATGAGATAAATAAGAAACCAAAAAATTACTGAAAGGTTACAATCGCATCGATTTTCGAAAATTCACCGGTGCACTACAAATAATGTATGAATTAAAAAATTCACGATTGTTTAGTCCGATTGTCGATTCGTGTGCCGTAATTTAGTACTTTTCATAATGTGCTTTGCTTCAGTTACATACGATGAAAAGGAAAGGCCTTTTGATGCAGCCGTGAATTGAGAAGTTACGTCACCGACAGAAAAGTCAAACTGGCTGTTGTGTCGTAAGATCATCCCATATAACGAAAAATAAAACTGCTATAATTATAACAACCTAAAATAAGTGTAACCCTTTCCAAGATCAAGATAATTTTACCTTGAAGTCAGTGTGCTTTCCAACTCTAACAGCTTGAGATAAAAGGTACAGCCAATAAGATTGACGCCAGCTTTTTGGAGCTCTTCTCTATCACAAGCTATCGAGGCTGTGGAAATTTAACATATACATTGAAGAGGCAATCTGGTTTTTCAGCCTACAACCGTAGACAACTGGTTTTCAGACCGGATTATAAAAGACAAAATTTCCGAGAAACGCTCTCAAGTTGGCCTCCACCCCTCCCTTATCCTGAAATGTGGAAACGCGACATATTTCTATCACTTTTCAACATTTTGATCCTGTTTGACAAGCACACTCTAAGCCCACAAATACAAATCGTTTTCAATGAACCACTTTGACAGTGTAACGCAATATCAATAGTTTTACGTATTATTCAAATTAACAATAAACAACTCCATATGGATCGATTAACCATGCCGAATTAAAAAAAAGGCGAAATGTCGTAAAAAAAACCCTTGGCAAACTCAGGGAAATGTAGCACTCCAAACTTGCCAATTTTTACGAAGACTAAAGAGCGGTTGCACTTTGAGCTACTCTGGCATATGTTTTGGACGTCTGGGTCCCTGTTTCCGTGAGTTTGCGAGTGATGTTTCAAGAAACCTTGCATTTTTTCTACACTAGACTTAAAAGGTCCAGCGGTGAGACTTTATTTTTGTTTGAATAAAAACGTGGGAAAAGCGTGCTTTCATTGTAGTGGTCTATTGAGACCGTTACACTCCCAGGTGTGAAACTGGAGTTTGGTCATCCGGAATTTCTCGGTAAGAGACGATGCCGACTGTTTAAAGTTCGTATTTCCCTGTGCCTGTCAGGTGATCCGGAATTTCACGGAAACATACGATTGAATGCCCATACTGGCCTCAAACCTTCTATTAATGTCGATATTATTTCTACGTCACTTGAATTCTAGGAGACCGATTTTTTACAGGGAAATCATCTCGAAAATATTGCAATGTTTATTTGATCGTCCATCATAATCTGATAGTATTCTAGCTCACCCGTATGTTTGTCCTCGTTCACTACTTCATAGCCACTTAAACTGCGGCAGTTCAGTCTTCGACGACGTAGAATACTGACTAAAATCTAATTAGACGGTTTGACTTTCTAGAACAAACATTTCCTCGAAACTTCTCGTTGGGTTACAAAGACCCAGCGGCAATCTGGTACACTTAATCAAACGGCGACAGAGAATATCACTATGAGATAAATAAGAAACCAAAAAATTACTGAAAGGTTACAATCGCATCGATTTTCGAAAATTCACCGGTGCACTACAAATAATGTATGAATTAAAAAATTCACGATTGTTTAGTCCGATTGTCGATTCGTGTGCCGTAATTTAGTACTTTTCATAATGTGCTTTGCTTCAGTTACATACGATGAAAAGGAAAGGCCTTTTGATGCAGCCGTGAATTGAGAAGTTACGTCACCGACAGAAAAGTCAAACTGGCTGTTGTGTCGTAAGATCATCCCATATAACGAAAAATAAAACTGCTATAATTATAACAACCTAAAATAAGTGTAACCCTTTCCAAGATCAAGATAATTTTACCTTGAAGTCAGTGTGCTTTCCAACTCTAACAGCTTGAGATAAAAGGTACAGCCAATAAGATTGACGCCAGCTTTTTGGAGCTCTTCTCTATCACAAGCTATCGAGGCTGTGGAAATTTAACATATACATTGAAGAGGCAATCTGGTTTTTCAGCCTACAACCGTAGACAACTGGTTTTCAGACCGGATTATAAAAGACAAAATTTCCGAGAAACGCTCTCAAGTTGGCCTCCACCCCTCCCTTATCCTGAAATGTGGAAACGCGACATATTTCTATCACTTTTCAACATTTTGATCCTGTTTGACAAGCACACTCTAAGCCCACAAATACAAATCGTTTTCAATGAACCACTTTGACAGTGTAACGCAATATCAATAGTTTTACGTATTATTCAAATTAACAATAAACAACTCCATATGGATCGATTAACCATGCCGAATTAAAAAAAAGGCGAAATGTCGTAAAAAAAACCCTTGGCAAACTCAGGGAAATGTAGCACTCCAAACTTGCCAATTTTTACGAAGACTAAAGAGCGGTTGCACTTTGAGCTACTCTGGCATATGTTTTGGACGTCTGGGTCCCTGTTTCCGTGAGTTTGCGAGTGATGTTTCAAGAAACCTTGCATTTTTTCTACACTAGACTTAAAAGGTCCAGCGGTGAGACTTTATTTTTGTTTGAATAAAAACGTGGGAAAAGCGTGCTTTCATTGTAGTGGTCTATTGAGACCGTTACACTCCCAGGTGTGAAACTGGAGTTTGGTCATCCGGAATTTCTCGGTAAGAGACGATGCCGACTGTTTAAAGTTCGTATTTCCCTGTGCCTGTCAGGTGATCCGGAATTTCACGGAAACATACGATTGAATACCCATACTGGCCTCAAACCTTCTATTAATGTCGATATTATTTCTACGTCACTTGAATTCTAGGAGACCGATTTTTTACAGGGAAATCATCTCGAAAATATTGCAATGTTTATTTGATCGTCCATCATAATCTGATAGTATTCTAGCTCACCCGTATGTTTGTCCTCGTTCACTACTTCATAGCCACTTAAACTGCGGCAGTTCAGTCTTCGACGACGTAGAATACTGACTAAAATCTAATTAGACGGTTTGACTTTCTAGAACAAACATTTCCTCGAAACTTCTCGTTGGGTTACAAAGACCCAGCGGCAATCTGGTACACTTAATCAAACGGCGACAGAGAATATCACTATGAGATAAATAAGAAACCAAAAAATTACTGAAAGGTTACAATCGCATCGATTTTCGAAAATTCACCGGTGCACTACAAATAATGTATGAATTAAAAAATTCACGATTGTTTAGTCCGATTGTCGATTCGTGTGCCGTAATTTAGTACTTTTCATAATGTGCTTTGCTTCAGTTACATACGATGAAAAGGAAAGGCCTTTTGATGCAGCCGTGAATTGAGAAGTTACGTCACCGACAGAAAAGTCAAACTGGCTGTTGTGTCGTAAGATCATCCCATATAACGAAAAATAAAACTGCTATAATTATAACAACCTAAAATAAGTGTAACCCTTTCCAAGATCAAGATAATTTTACCTTGAAGTCAGTGTGCTTTCCAACTCTAACAGCTTGAGATAAAAGGTACAGCCAATAAGATTGACGCCAGCTTTTTGGAGCTCTTCTCTATCACAAGCTATCGAGGCTGTGGAAATTTAACATATACATTGAAGAGGCAATCTGGTTTTTCAGCCTACAACCGTAGACAACTGGTTTTCAGACCGGATTATAAAAGACAAAATTTCCGAGAAACGCTCTCAAGTTGGCCTCCACCCCTCCCTTATCCTGAAATGTGGAAACGCGACATATTTCTATCACTTTTCAACATTTTGATCCTGTTTGACAAGCACACTCTAAGCCCACAAATACAAATCGTTTTCAATGAACCACTTTGACAGTGTAACGCAATATCAATAGTTTTACGTATTATTCAAATTAACAATAAACAACTCCATATGGATCGATTAACCATGCCGAATTAAAAAAAAGGCGAAATGTCGTAAAAAAAACCCTTGGCAAACTCAGGGAAATGTAGCACTCCAAACTTGCCAATTTTTACGAAGACTAAAGAGCGGTTGCACTTTGAGCTACTCTGGCATATGTTTTGGACGTCTGGGTCCCTGTTTCCGTGAGTTTGCGAGTGATGTTTCAAGAAACCTTGCATTTTTTCTACACTAGACTTAAAAGGTCCAGCGGTGAGACTTTATTTTTGTTTGAATAAAAACGTGGGAAAAGCGTGCTTTCATTGTAGTGGTCTATTGAGACCGTTACACTCCCAGGTGTGAAACTGGAGTTTGGTCATCCGGAATTTCTCGGTAAGAGACGATGCCGACTGTTTAAAGTTCGTATTTCCCTGTGCCTGTCAGGTGATCCGGAATTTCACGGAAACATACGATTGAATGCCCATACTGGCCTCAAACCTTCTATTAATGTCGATATTATTTCTACGTCACTTGAATTCTAGGAGACCGATTTTTTACAGGGAAATCATCTCGAAAATATTGCAATGTTTATTTGATCGTCCATCATAATCTGATAGTATTCTAGCTCACCCGTATGTTTGTCCTCGTTCACTACTTCATAGCCACTTAAACTGCGGCAGTTCAGTCTTCGACGACGTAGAATACTGACTAAAATCTAATTAGACGGTTTGACTTTCTAGAACAAACATTTCCTCGAAACTTCTCGTTGGGTTACAAAGACCCAGCGGCAATCTGGTACACTTAATCAAACGGCGACAGAGAATATCACTATGAGATAAATAAGAAACCAAAAAATTACTGAAAGGTTACAATCGCATCGATTTTCGAAAATTCACCGGTGCACTACAAATAATGTATGAATTAAAAAATTCACGATTGTTTAGTCCGATTGTCGATTCGTGTGCCGTAATTTAGTACTTTTCATAATGTGCTTTGCTTCAGTTACATACGATGAAAAGGAAAGGCCTTTTGATGCAGCCGTGAATTGAGAAGTTACGTCACCGACAGAAAAGTCAAACTGGCTGTTGTGTCGTAAGATCATCCCATATAACGAAAAATAAAACTGCTATAATTATAACAACCTAAAATAAGTGTAACCCTTTCCAAGATCAAGATAATTTTACCTTGAAGTCAGTGTGCTTTCCAACTCTAACAGCTTGAGATAAAAGGTACAGCCAATAAGATTGACGCCAGCTTTTTGGAGCTCTTCTCTATCACAAGCTATCGAGGCTGTGGAAATTTAACATATACATTGAAGAGGCAATCTGGTTTTTCAGCCTACAACCGTAGACAACTGGTTTTCAGACCGGATTATAAAAGACAAAATTTCCGAGAAACGCTCTCAAGTTGGCCTCCACCCCTCCCTTATCCTGAAATGTGGAAACGCGACATATTTCTATCACTTTTCAACATTTTGATCCTGTTTGACAAGCACACTCTAAGCCCACAAATACAAATCGTTTTCAATGAACCACTTTGACAGTGTAACGCAATATCAATAGTTTTACGTATTATTCAAATTAACAATAAACAACTCCATATGGATCGATTAACCATGCCGAATTAAAAAAAAGGCGAAATGTCGTAAAAAAAACCCTTGGCAAACTCAGGGAAATGTAGCACTCCAAACTTGCCAATTTTTACGAAGACTAAAGAGCGGTTGCACTTTGAGCTACTCTGGCATATGTTTTGGACGTCTGGGTCCCTGTTTCCGTGAGTTTGCGAGTGATGTTTCAAGAAACCTTGCATTTTTTCTACACTAGACTTAAAAGGTCCAGCGGTGAGACTTTATTTTTGTTTGAATAAAAACGTGGGAAAAGCGTGCTTTCATTGTAGTGGTCTATTGAGACCGTTACACTCCCAGGTGTGAAACTGGAGTTTGGTCATCCGGAATTTCTCGGTAAGAGACGATGCCGACTGTTTAAAGTTCGTATTTCCCTGTGCCTGTCAGGTGATCCGGAATTTCACGGAAACATACGATTGAATGCCCATACTGGCCTCAAACCTTCTATTAATGTCGATATTATTTCTACGTCACTTGAATTCTAGGAGACCGATTTTTTACAGGGAAATCATCTCGAAAATATTGCAATGTTTATTTGATCGTCCATCATAATCTGATAGTATTCTAGCTCACCCGTATGTTTGTCCTCGTTCACTACTTCATAGCCACTTAAACTGCGGCAGTTCAGTCTTCGACGACGTAGAATACTGACTAAAATCTAATTAGACGGTTTGACTTTCTAGAACAAACATTTCCTCGAAACTTCTCGTTGGGTTACAAAGACCCAGCGGCAATCTGGTACACTTAATCAAACGGCGACAGAGAATATCACTATGAGATAAATAAGAAACCAAAAAATTACTGAAAGGTTACAATCGCATCGATTTTCGAAAATTCACCGGTGCACTACAAATAATGTATGAATTAAAAAATTCACGATTGTTTAGTCCGATTGTCGATTCGTGTGCCGTAATTTAGTACTTTTCATAATGTGCTTTGCTTCAGTTACATACGATGAAAAGGAAAGGCCTTTTGATGCAGCCGTGAATTGAGAAGTTACGTCACCGACAGAAAAGTCAAACTGGCTGTTGTGTCGTAAGATCATCCCATATAACGAAAAATAAAACTGCTATAATTATAACAACCTAAAATAAGTGTAACCCTTTCCAAGATCAAGATAATTTTACCTTGAAGTCAGTGTGCTTTCCAACTCTAACAGCTTGAGATAAAAGGTACAGCCAATAAGATTGACGCCAGCTTTTTGGAGCTCTTCTCTATCACAAGCTATCGAGGCTGTGGAAATTTAACATATACATTGAAGAGGCAATCTGGTTTTTCAGCCTACAACCGTAGACAACTGGTTTTCAGACCGGATTATAAAAGACAAAATTTCCGAGAAACGCTCTCAAGTTGGCCTCCACCCCTCCCTTATCCTGAAATGTGGAAACGCGACATATTTCTATCACTTTTCAACATTTTGATCCTGTTTGACAAGCACACTCTAAGCCCACAAATACAAATCGTTTTCAATGAACCACTTTGACAGTGTAACGCAATATCAATAGTTTTACGTATTATTCAAATTAACAATAAACAACTCCATATGGATCGATTAACCATGCCGAATTAAAAAAAAGGCGAAATGTCGTAAAAAAAACCCTTGGCAAACTCAGGGAAATGTAGCACTCCAAACTTGCCAATTTTTACGAAGACTAAAGAGCGGTTGCACTTTGAGCTACTCTGGCATATGTTTTGGACGTCTGGGTCCCTGTTTCCGTGAGTTTGCGAGTGATGTTTCAAGAAACCTTGCATTTTTTCTACACTAGACTTAAAAGGTCCAGCGGTGAGACTTTATTTTTGTTTGAATAAAAACGTGGGAAAAGCGTGCTTTCATTGTAGTGGTCTATTGAGACCGTTACACTCCCAGGTGTGAAACTGGAGTTTGGTCATCCGGAATTTCTCGGTAAGAGACGATGCCGACTGTTTAAAGTTCGTATTTCCCTGTGCCTGTCAGGTGATCCGGAATTTCACGGAAACATACGATTGAATGCCCATACTGGCCTCAAACCTTCTATTAATGTCGATATTATTTCTACGTCACTTGAATTCTAGGAGACCGATTTTTTACAGGGAAATCATCTCGAAAATATTGCAATGTTTATTTGATCGTCCATCATAATCTGATAGTATTCTAGCTCACCCGTATGTTTGTCCTCGTTCACTACTTCATAGCCACTTAAACTGCGGCAGTTCAGTCTTCGACGACGTAGAATACTGACTAAAATCTAATTAGACGGTTTGACTTTCTAGAACAAACATTTCCTCGAAACTTCTCGTTGGGTTACAAAGACCCAGCGGCAATCTGGTACACTTAATCAAACGGCGACAGAGAATATCACTATGAGATAAATAAGAAACCAAAAAATTACTGAAAGGTTACAATCGCATCGATTTTCGAAAATTCACCGGTGCACTACAAATAATGTATGAATTAAAAAATTCACGATTGTTTAGTCCGATTGTCGATTCGTGTGCCGTAATTTAGTACTTTTCATAATGTGCTTTGCTTCAGTTACATACGATGAAAAGGAAAGGCCTTTTGATGCAGCCGTGAATTGAGAAGTTACGTCACCGACAGAAAAGTCAAACTGGCTGTTGTGTCGTAAGATCATCCCATATAACGAAAAATAAAACTGCTATAATTATAACAACCTAAAATAAGTGTAACCCTTTCCAAGATCAAGATAATTTTACCTTGAAGTCAGTGTGCTTTCCAACTCTAACAGCTTGAGATAAAAGGTACAGCCAATAAGATTGACGCCAGCTTTTTGGAGCTCTTCTCTATCACAAGCTATCGAGGCTGTGGAAATTTAACATGTACATTGAAGAGGCAATTTGGTTTTTCAGCCTATAACCGTAGGCAACTGATTTTCAGACCGGATTATAAAAGACAAAATTTCAGAGAATCGCTCTCAAGTGGACCTGCACACCTCCCCTATCCTGACAGACACTTTTTCCGCACTGTGGGAGACCTTATGGCAAACACTAATGTTTCGAAAAATCAACTGGTCAAACAAAACCCCAGGACGATAGTGGGTAACTTTTCCTACCTTGCTCGTCAAGTTCAAAGCGTTAAAATTCACATACAGTAAATGTTGTCAATACAGTAGTCCTTTACGGAGTGAAACAATGGTAAAGTCATCCGGTCTTTCTTGGTAAGAGGTTTTGCGTGATCAATGCTTAATTAAAATTCACTGCTAACTTGCGTTCAGCTGAAACAGAATTTCTCGGAAAGACGCGATTGGTTCCACTCGTTAAATGTTTAGAAAAATCAACTGGTCAAACAAAATCCCAGGACGATAGTGGGAAACTTTTCCTACCTTGCTCTTTAAGCACAAAGCGTTAAAATTCACCGTACATGTGGTTAATGCAGTAGTCCTTTACAGAGTGAAATGATGGTAAAGTCATCTGGTTTTTCTTGGTGAGAGGTTTTGCGTGATCAATAGTTAATTAAAATTAACTGCTAACTTGCGATCAGGTGATACAGAATTTCAGGTTAATATCGCTTCCATTTTCGAAAATCCACCGATGAACTACAATAATGTATGAATGAAAAAATTCACCATTGTTTAGTCCGATTGTCGATTCGTGTGTAATTTAGTACTTTTCATAATGTGCTTTGCTTCAGTTTTAGAGGATGGAAAGGAAAGGCCTTTTGATGCAACTGTAAATTGAGAAGTTAGCTTACCGACAGGAATGTCAAACTGACTGTTGTGTCGTAAGATCATCCCATTTATTAAACGGAAAAAAAAACTGCTATAATTATAACAACCTGAAATAAGTGTAAACCTTTCTAAGATCAAAATAATTTTACCTTGAAGTCAGTGTGCTTTCCAACTCTAACAGCTAGCTTGAGATGAAGGGTACAGCCAATAAGATTGACGCCAGCTTTTTGGAGCTCTTCTCTATCACGAGATACCGAGGCTGTGGAAATTTAACATATACATTGAAAAGGCGATCTGGTTTTTCCAGCCTATGACCGGCGGCAACTGGTTTTCAGACCAGATTAGAAGTAGACAAAATTTTAGACAAACCGGCGCTCTCAAGTGGACCTGCACCCCTTCCCTATCCTGAAGGACATGTTTTCCCGCACTGTGGGAGACTTTGTGGCGAACACTAATGTTTCGAAAAATCAAATAATAAAACTAAATCCCAGGACGATAGGAAAAAACACTTTTTTTAGTGGGACACCACCAGCAGCGCTAACTCGCTGAAAACGCTTCCAAACGGCCTCAAACACCGTGAAACAACAAAGAATACGACAGCAAAGCAAGATAAGTCAGTTTTATTCACGCCAGCTTTTTGGAGCTTTTCTCTATCACAAGATACCGAGGCTGTGGAAATTTAACATATAAAGAAGAGGTAATCTGGTTTTTCAGCCTATGGCCGGCGGCAACTGTGTTCAGACCAGCTTATAAGTAGACAAAACTTTAGAGAAACGCTCTCAAGTGGACGAGCATCTCTCCCTTCTCCTGACGGACACATTTTCCCGCATTGTGGGAGACTTTGTGCCGAACACTGAAGTTTCGAAAACTTAAATGGTCAAACAAAATCCCAGGACGATAGTGGGAGAGCTTTTCTACCTTATCCTTTAAGTACAAAGCGTGAAAATTCACAGTACATGTTGTCAATGGGGTAATCCTTTACGAGTGAAACGATGGTAAATGTTGAAGAAATCCACAAACAAATTGTACACTGAAGATGTTTATTCTGCTACTCGTCCTTCCGTGTTCGGTACAGTTGAAAGTTACAAATGTAAAGCTTGCGACTCGAACAAATATTGAATTATCAAAGAAAAAACAATACAAATGAGCGACCACTTACATATTTTTGGGCATCTTCAGGCCTAATCAAGATGTCAACATCGAGAAAGTAAAAGGCGAAGGTGAAAGCAAACTTTCCGCCTACACACAAAACAACGCACATCCAACAGCTAAAAGAACATGTCGCAAAAGTCACGTGACCCGCACAAGCGGGGTACAGAGGGGCACGGTAAGGCAAACTGTCTCTAACAGTAAAATCATCCGGTCTTTCTTTGTAAGAGATTTTGCGTCATCAGTAGTTAATTAAAATTGAATGCTAACTTGCGATCAGGTGATACAGGATTTCTCGGAAAGACACGACCAGATTGCTGTCGTTCAATCTTTAGAAAAATCAAACAGTCAAACAAAATCCCAGGACTATAGTCGGAAACCTTTCCTACCTTGTTCTATAAAGCGTTAAAATTCACAGTACGTGTTTTCAACTCGGTAATCCTTTACAGATTAAAACAATGGTAAAGTCATCTGGTCTTTCTTGGTAAGAGGTTTTGTGTGATCAATGGTCAATTAAAATTCACTAACAGCTTTCGATCACGTGATACAGAATTTCTCGGAAAGACACGATTGGTTGCTTTCGTTCAATGTTTAAAAAAGTTAAATGGCCAAACAAAATCTCTGGACGATAGTGGGAAACCTGTCCTACCTTGTTCTACAAAGCGTTAAAATTCACAGTACATGTTGATAACTTGGTAATATAATCCTTTACAGAGTGAAACAATGGTAAAGTCATCTGGTCTTTCTTGGTAAGAGGTTTTGCGTCATCAATGATAAAATGAAATTCACCGTACGGCTAACTTGCAATCAGGTGATGAAGAATTTCTGGGAAAGACACGATTGGTTACTCCCGTTCAATGTTTAGAAAAATCAAATAATAAAACAAAATCCCAGGATAATAGTGGGAAACCTTTCCTACCTTGCTCTACAAAGCGTTAAAATTCACAGTACATGTTGTCAACTCGGTAATCCTTTGCGGAGTGATACGACGGTAAAGTCATCTGGTCTTTCTTGGTAAGAGGTTTTGCGTTATCGATGGTTAATTAAAATTAACTCCTAACTTGCGATCACGTGATACAGAATGTCTCGGAAAGACACGATTTGTTGTTCTCGTTCAATGTTTACAAAAATTAAATGCCCAAACAAAATCTGAAATCTGTTGTGTCGTAAGATCATCCCAAATAACGGGAGAAAAAAACTGCTATAATTGTAACAACCTGAAATAAGTGTAAACCTTTCTAAGATCAAAATAATTTTACCTTGAAGTCAGTGTGCTTTCCAACTTTAACAGCTTGAGATGAAGGGTACAGCCAATAAGATTGACGCCAGCGTTTTGGAGCTCTTCTCTATCCCAAGCTACCGAGGCCGTGGAAATTTAACATATAAAGAAGAGTTAATCTGGTTTTCCAGCCTATGACCGTTGGCAACTGGTTTTCAGACCAGATTATAAGTAGACAAAATTTTAGAGAAACGCTCTCAAGTGTACGAGCACCCCTCCCCTGTCCTGACGGCCACATTTTCCAGCATTGTGGGAGACTTTGTGGCGAACAATAATGTTTCGAAAAATCAAATAATAAAACAAAATCTCAGGACAATAGTGGGAAACCTTTCCTACCTTGATTGTACAAAGCGTTAAAATTCACATTACATGTTGTCAATGCGGTAATCCTTTACGGAGTGAAACGATGGTAAAGTCATCCGGTCTTTCTTGGTAAGAGGTTTTTTGTCATCAATAATAAATTAAAATTGACTGCTAACTTGCAATCAGGTGATACAGAATTTCTCGGAAAGACACGACCTGGTTACTCACGTTCAATGTTTAGAAAAATCAAACGGTCAAACAAAATCCCAGGACGATAGTGGGAAACCTTTCCTACCTTGTTCTACAAAGCCTTAAAATTCACTGTACGTGTTGTCAACTCGGTAATCCTTTACAGAGTGAAACAACGGTAAAGTCATCTGTTCTTTCTTGGTAAGAGGTTTTGCGTGATCAATAGTTAATTAAAATTTACAGCTAACTTTGCGATAAGGTGATACAGAATTTCAGGTTACAATCGCTTCCATTTTCGAAAATTCACCGGTGGACTACAATTTGGTATGAATTAAAAAATTCGCGATTGTTTAGTCCGATTGTCGATTCGTGTGTAATTTAGTACTTTTCATAATGTGCTTTACTTCAGTTTTAGAGGATGGAAAGGAAAGGCCTTTTGATGCAACTGTAAATTGAGAAGTTAGCTTACCGACAGGAATGTCAAACTGACTGTTGTGTCGTAAGATCATCCCATTTATTAAACGGAAAAAAAAACTGCTATAATTATAACAACCTGAAATAAGTGTAAACCTTTCTAAGATCAAAATAATTTTACCTTGAAGTCAGTGTGCTTTCCAACTCTAACAGCTTGAGATGAAGGGTACAGCCAATAAGATTGACGCCAGCTTTTTGGAGCTCTTCTCTATCACAAGCTATCGAGGCTGTGGAAATTTAACATATACATTGAAGAGGCAATCTGGCTTTTCCAGCCTATGACCGGCGGCAACTGGTTTTCAGACCAGATTAGAAGTAGACAAAATTTTAGACAAACCGGCGCTCTCAAGTGGACCTGCACCCCTTCCCTATCCTGAAGGACATGTTTTCCCGCACTGTGGGAGACTTTGTGGCGAACACTAATGTTTCGAAAAATCAAATAATAAAACTAAATCCCAGGACGATAGGAAAAAACACTTTTTTTAGTGGGACACCACCAGCAGCGCTAACTCGCTGAAAACGCTTCCAAACGGCCTCAAACACCGTGAAACAACAAAGAATACGACAAGAAAGCAAGATAAGTCAGTTTTATTCACAGAACATTAAATTTTAGGTATTTAAAGCAAACCCGGAAAGTTCTTATACAAACCCTTGTAAATCGCATCTTTGTAACACAACACAACACCGCTCGAAGGCAAGAGTCACGTTCGCGTACGTTTTATTTAGATTAAATATTTCCTCTCATCTCGTGCTTGGGCCGCCTGTGCTGAAGCTCGTATCATCGTGGCTTCTGTTGTAGCGTGGCTTGTTTCCCTTCTCCCCATAGCCACTGCTCAACCAGACGCCCACGTGACTGGCAAATTTCCACTTATATTATTATGATTGTCATATCCTCACTGCATACACATTACCCCATCGCATAAGATTAAGTTATGGGAAGAGTCCGCGACTGATGAGGCAATAGGCATGCAACGAGGATATGAGCAAATAGGAGCTTGGTCAACCGCCATCAGGGGAGGTGGGCGGGTCGCAAAAGACGACTGTCTTTGTGGAGTACAGCACGAAAAGACCACGCTTCAAGCGGAGACACGAAGTTTAAACTCCAAATGGCGCAAAGCATTACCGACGCTACCAGCACGGGCGAAGAGAGCGGGGCAATGTGATGGAATAACAGCATGTTTTGTAATGAGCTAATTAATTATGCAGTGAGAATAGTCAGTATAACAGTTTTCACCGCTGTGTTTCATCTTGTAAGGTCACAGGCAGCGATTAAAATCCTTGCACTAGCTATTTCTGAGTCCAAACTTATATTCGAGTCTAAGAACCGAATAATTTCACTCTAAACAACTCATAATCAAAACTACCACGGAGGTGATTTGAGTGGGAATCTGACGTGATAAAAAGTCCGGTTATTCTGATTTTAGACATTTATAATCTCAAGACAGTTGAATGGAACAATGTGATTCTACAAACGTAAAAACAGGAACGCTGAAAAACTTGAAGAAATCGACTGGATTTACATGGAGTCGATAAGTAAGTCTTATTAACTAGGCGTGAGGGCCGTAATAATGGGAGAATATCGCACCGTGCGACGTCGAGGGAACCGAGGAAGTTCGAGAGCCAAGATTCTCCTAGTATGGTCCCGAGCAAGCTTGGATAATAAGAGTTTTATTATTACACGACAAAGTTAGTTCAGAGGGTCAATAGCTAAAATCAGTCAATCAGATTGTTCAATTGCCGATTTTCGTGTATTCCTTTTTAACTTGGAAAATAGTATTTTCCAAGTTGTAGGCATGGATGGGGCTTCCGCCTGTTAGACTTTGTGTGAATCTGCTGAACAGTGTTTAAGGCTTTTGCAGCCGTAGGGAAGTTCAAGTTGTTAAACGGAAAGGTGAAAGGATTTCCTCACCGACTGATTGGTTTTAATATTTATTGGCAATGTTTCTCATTTGTTCTTTGCATTTCTGACGCAAGTATTCAATATCTTACCGCAGAAAAAAACAGATCTATACTAAAATGTTTTCGCGCGAATGTGTAAGGTCTATTTAAACATATAATAGCGCTTAAGGTGGTATGGTACCCTCAAATGGACCAAAAAGTTTGTTTAAATAAAGATCAATTGTGTGTTATTGCACTTAAGAAGAGAAATTAAATTTCTAGAGTTTTACTCAAAATGATTGCTATGGAAACCAGCCACAGCCTCTTGAGGTAGTGTTTCACAGTATTGACGCCTACACTTCCTGCTCTTTTACAAAACAAGATTTGACTGTCAAATAAGCATATCGTGTAAGTTTCTGTTTTGTTCTGTGCAGTGAACTTGGCAGTTAAACTCTTATTTTCAGTGCTTTTTACGGGCTTTATTTGGAAATGACCTTATTTTTTACCACACCCAGTGGACAAATCATCTCATGTCACGTGACAGACGTTAAAATGTTACGATTTTTTTAGTTTATAACATCACGACACTATTGGTCTTTGATGAGCCCAAGTTTCGGAAATTCTAGTTCAAAACCTTGCAAAGTAGAAATGTTGGCGCGAAGTCAGTCGGTACAAAAGTAAACTTTTGAGAAAAATGCGCTTTAAGTTTCTTACACGAAGTATTACGCATTTAACGAGCCACAAATAGCGGGGGGGGGGGGGGGGTGCAGATTGGATTTCGGGAGAGGAGGTGCAATGGTCGTTCTATTTTGTAAAAAGTTACC
>NW_028301578.1:1737500-1745000 GCF_042242905.1 Orbicella faveolata | reverse complement strand
AGACCTACTATGATAGTTATACGCGTATCCGGGTCTTGGGCTCCCAACACTTCCTAATCGTCATAAATACATTTACAGTCCTTTCTCTTTGCGCCTCAATCCGTGATTGCATTGGTCGACTTTAGCGCCGAAAAAATCATATTAAAACTTAACACTTGCGGCTCAGATACCCCCCCCCCCCCCCCCCCCCAAACTCGGGCACGAAAATTGGTTAAATGGGAAAGTTGATTGATCGGCGCACAAGTAATAGCTTTCAGGTTAGTGGGGGCTTGCCTACAGTTGGCTTGGCTTACATTGAAGCAAAATTCGGCAAGCAAAAAATAATAACGGGGTGCAGGGTTCGCGCAGTGGTGAGAGCACTCGCCTCCCACCAATGTGGCTAGGGATCCATTTCCAGTTTTGCGCCATACGTGGGTTGAGTTTGTTGTTGGTCCTCTACTCTGCTCCTAGAGGTTTTTCTCTATGTACTCCGGGTTTTGCGCTCTCCTCAAAATCCAACATTTCCAAGTTCCAATTCGACCTGCATTCAAAGGACAAAGTACAAAAGCAAATAATTTTTTTATGTCACCTGCTTGAGAAAATTGAGGGATGGTGATTTTTTCAAGATTTCACACAATTGATTACTCGACACCATTGCCTTGGCGTCTGAGGTTCATGATGTTTTTCTGTGTTCCATTCCATAGATAGCATTTCCCAAATAAAGCACTTCCTGTGAGATTTTGACATAGAGAATTATCCCAAGAATGTCCTCACAAGGCCAAATAATTCCGGCCCTGGGTCGTCCCTTTGACCTTGGCATGCTTTACGATCGCCGTTCAGATAAGCTGATTCTTGGGAAAACATTGTGGTCTCCGGGTCATCTGGATCAGGCTGTCAACACGATAACCAAACCATACACCAACTCAGAAGTCCTTGCCGAAGACACAATTGACGATAAAACAAGTGCTCTCAATATTGAAGCAAGCATTAAATTGAGTTTCCTTGGGGGCTTAGTTAATGTACAAGGAGCAGCGAAATACCTAGATGACAGAAAGACATCGAGTCACCATTCTCGCGTTGTTCTGAAGTATGAGACAACAACTGAGTTGAAACAGCTGACCATGGAACATTTGGGACGAGGAAAGGTGCAGTATCCAGAGGTGTTTGACCAAGATATTGCCACTGATGTAGTGGTTGGAATCCTGTATGGAGCCAAAGCATTTTTGATCTTTGACCAGGAAGTTTCCAAAGATGAATCCTTGAAGGAGGTGCATGGAAATATGGAAGTACTGGTGAAATCATTGCCTGGTATCTCTGTAGACGGAAGAGGCTCTGTCGACATAACTGAAGACCAGAAAAAGAAAACAGAGAAAATGCATTGCAAGATGTATGGAGATTTCAGAACACAGGAAAGTCCAACTACTTACGAAGAAGCAGTGAGAGTCTACAAACAGCTACCATCATTGATTGGGGACAAGGGTCAGAACGCAGTTGCTGTCCAAGTATATTTACGCCCGCTCAGTGAAATCGATAGCAAGGGGCAACGAATGGTTAGAGAAATCAGTGCCAATTATATAAGCAAGACATGTGAAATTCAAGAACACATACAGTGTATCGAGGCTAAGTGCAGCGATTTAATGAGAGAGGATGTTTGTTCGTCGTTACCTCGAGTCAAGAAGCAATTATCAGGTTTCAAAAGCAATATCTCGCGCTACAAGATCTTTTTCCAGAACAAGTTGTTGCCTTTGCTTCCCAGCATCAGAGGAGGCGGAGCAGAAGAATCAGCACTTGGCGATGTCTTTGAAGAAAAAGAGCGTTCCCCCTTCGCTCAAACTCGCATTGATACTTGGATCGTGGAAAAAGAGAGAGAGATGAAGAGATTGCAAGGTATGATCGGTTTCTTGGGAAACACTCCTTTCGTTTGCCCTGAAGATGTAGAAAATGAAGCGTGCGACCCAAGCAATGACCATGTTGTGTGTTGTACGTTCAAGATTGGCAAGGAAGACGATCCTCAGATTTTGAGTATGGATGAGTACCTCACTGAAAAAGTTCTGCCGCAGTTGAAGAGAAAGGCATCATCAGGTATTGATGACAAAGATGTCAATAAAAGAATCCGCCAGACACTGAAACAGTTCTCAGAACTGAAATCTGCAAATGAAGACCACAAAGAAGTGAAGTTTTTCGCCACAGAGAAGTGTCTGTCTGACAATATTAGTGGAAACCCCGGAGCCTTCATCTATCTGTACGAGGAGGGCGCACTAGAAAATGATGACTTTAAGCTATCACCAAAGCCAGAAAACCTAGAAGCAGAGAGCGTGCGAGACGATTCAATCGAGCTTTGGTGGAATGATCCGCACTGGAGCGAGAACAAAATTGAAAAGTACAAAGTTCAGTGCAGAAAAAATGAAGCCAACTCCGACTGGATCACTCAGTACACACCGTGTAGAAAGGAAGGTAAGAAAACTGCTACCATATCTGGACTTCAACCAGCTACCAGCTATCTGATGCGAGTATGCGCTGTGGGGCAGATTGTGGTTAGCCAATACAGTAATACTTTGTCCGCAACTACCAAACCAACAAGTCCACCTGGTAAGCCAACCTTTGCAGCTGCAACGACTGACACCATAACCATTGCATTCACCAAACCCAAAAGTATTGGACAGGGAGTTAATATTGAAAAGTACAAGATTGAATGGATCTTCAATTCCCAACAGATGGAACAATTCCTGCACTACACAGAAGATGCGTCGCTGACTTGCACGATCAAGGGTCTTCAAGAAGGAGTACCCTACAATTTTAGCGTTACCGCGATTTGTGGTAGTGAAGGAGACAGCAACCCCAGTGACCTTAGTAATCCACTACAAACAATGGTACCTCCTGCAAAATTTGATGCAAGCACAATCCTTACCCACTGTAGCCTTGTTCAACCACCAGAAGATGGAAAGCCAGCGGTGTACACTCTTCCTCTAAGTCTCGAGTACGAAGACAGCCGCAGTCAATTGCGAAAGTTTGTTATTAATCTTGGAGAGAAAGGGATGCAGTTACCTGGTAAATTTGAGACTGTTCCTGAGAAAGTGATGATGGTTGTTGGGTCAACGGGTTCTGGCAAGACAACCACGGTGAATGCTATGATCAACCACGTCATTGGAGTACAGTGGAAGGATGACTTTCGTCTCAAGATGGTCCACGAGCTGTCTAGCAACCAAGGGGCCGGAACAATCGGAAATCAAGCACACAGTCAAACACAGTTCGTATCTTGTTACACTCTACCGCACATGGAAGGATTCAAAATACCTTACAACCTCACTATTGTGGACACTCCGGGCTTTGGAGATACAAGAGGAATTGACCATGACAAAGTGATCACCGAACAGATCCGTAGATTCTTCAACACACAGGGTTCGGCAGGCATTGATCATGTTGATGCCATCTGCTTCATGGCTCAGGCTGGTAATCCGAGGCTCACTCCAACGCAGCAGTATGTTTTTGACAGAATCCTGGCCATGTTCGGAAAAGATATCAAGAAGAATATCTTAGTACTCTTTACCTTTGCTGATGGTCAAAAGCCACAAGCCTTGTCAGCAATGCTAGCAGCCGGAATCCTAGAGGATGAAAGTAACTTCTTCAAGTTTAACAACAGCGCCCTGTTTGTCGCTAACTCTGGTGAAGAAGACGAAGACAACTTCGACAGAATGTTTTGGAGAATGGGAATCAAGAGTTTTGAGAAGTTCTTTCAAGCCTTGGCCGAGATGGAACCAAAAAGTCTTGTCCTTACCAAGCAGGTGTTGGATGAAAGAGCTCAGCTGGAAGTTCGACTCAGTGGTTTGCGGGAGAAGATTGATCTTGGAGTAAACAAACTAAGCGAACTGCAAGAGTTAACGAGAGTGTGCAATCAACATGCAGCCGACATAAATGCCAACAGGAACTTCAGGTTCACTGTTCAAGAAGCAAAACGCGTCCAAGTAAAGCTGGACACTGGTACGTATACTACAAACTGCTTGGTTTGCAACTTCACATGCCACTTTCCTTGTTCAATTCCAAGAAATGAGAATAAGGATGGATGCGCTGCAATGTCGAATGGGAGTTGCCAGGAATGTCCAAACAACTGTCACTGGTCAAAACACGTGAATGACGCATATCGCTATGAAACCCAGTATGAAACCGTGGAAAAGGAATATGACGAGATCAGAAAAAGGTACAATAAAGCGGTTAAAGGCCAGAGCAACGCAGAGGCTGTGATCAAGCAAGTAGAGGAAGATTTTAATAAAACCAATCGCATTGTGTTGAACTTCGTCGCCGAAATGCAACGTGGTTTAAAGAAGTTGTCAGAAATTGCCCTTAAAAAGGATCCACTACAACAAGTGGACTACTTGAATCTGCTCATAGAATCTGAGAAATCACAAGCAAAACCTGGTTGGCAAGATCGCGTGAAATCTTTGCAGAAAACAAGGGATGAAGCTGTCGAAATCAATCGTCTTGGAAAACCTGGGTTCGATCCGTGGGAAAAATATCGAGAGAACGAGGAGACTCGTCAGTTCTTTCGGAAGCAGGCTGAAGAGGCTCAAGAAGGAATTATGAGTCAAGCATGGAAAAAAACAAAGAAGGCAGCAGGTAAAGCAAAGAAAACCATCCTTGGCTAAGTAAAAGAACGGTTTGGAACAACTCAAGCAAACTGAAGAGTTTCAAGAAGGATTAGAGGGTGATGCTTCGAAAATAACAAAGAACTAGGCTAGGCGGCCAGCCAGTAAAGTTTGCTGAGTGAAATACGGATTTGGACAATTGGAGCAATTAGACTATTTACTTGATTACGGACACTAAGGAGCGCTCGAGTGACACTTAAAAATAGCCAATCGCTGGAAATTCCGCGAGGAACAAACAGTGTTTAAACCTTAGTGAGAGTCTTTTATGTTACGGGGGAGTTTTTAATATTTTTGCCTAATTCTGGGAATATATAATCATCGTGTGTTATTCTGAAATCTTGTCTTAGGGTTATTCAGATGCTTTGCATGGACGGTAGGATATTAGATAAGTAATATATCATCCAAGAAGAGTTTCTTTGATTAATCTTGTGATATGGCCACGCCGAGAGAATATACGGTGTTGGGTTTCGTCACGATAGCGATTCAAATCTCCATTTCGCTGATTATCGATAGTAGAGAGTTTAATCAACGAAAACGGCAGTTGCAGCGAGAACGTCATCTTATAATCTTATTAGTAGTACTGATCTCTTCGCAAGTATTTCAACCTTTCAAATAATTCAAAGCCGTGCCACTTGCCCAAGAATGAAACCGGTACTGACGGTACTTGCCTGGTACTGAGGTTCGTCACAAAACCTTAAATTTGGCCTTTTCACGTTGTCGTTTTGCACGAAACAACAATGTAAATGTATACGTGTATACTGATGTACAGATGTACTAATGTTGGCACGAATTTTAGGATATGCTTGGAATCTATTTGATATTTGTTCAATTGGCGTCGTTTTCATTTGATATTTACTCGAGCGACATTTATTCATATTTGATTAACTTGGTATTTCAGTTGTTCAGGAATTTCCCCTGCCATAGATAGAACTGATTATGACGGGACATATTCCCAGATATTCTTTCAGTACTTCGATTTGCTTGTAGGAGAGGATTTTCCTATTTCTATTATTGTGGGTTCGTTTTTGGGAATTGAATATATTAATCGGGTATTTACTAAACCTTGGTAGTGTGTAAACAATTGTTAAGGGATCGTTTTAGGGACTTATCGTGAAAATTATCAAATGGTTAATAAACCACCAAGAAAAGAAATATGTTCTTTTAAGAAAAGTTCGGAGCTCCGTTCTATGTTAATTGAACCGGCAATCAAAGGTTAAACCAAAAAGAAAACATTGAAAAAGATGCTTATAGCTTTTGAAGGAAACTCGTTTGTGGTTTATTTACTTTTAGATAATTGATAATATTTACTGAGTATACTCTTATCTAGACTAAGAGAGTTTTGTGTGTTTATCGTAGCTGAGTGTGTTTCAACAGCTTTTCTTTATGTGTTTCCGTCTGTTTTGGCTTACAAAATATTTTACAGCACCAGAACCATGTTAGAACTGTCCATGTGAATGTTCTGGAATTTGATGATTATTTTAATTTAAGTTACCGATTCGTAATGTCTTCGGACGACTTACGCTTAACTTCAATCTTATCGCTAAGATTCTACAAACACGTATTTCTTCCATCTTTATTGGAGTTTACTTTAATCTGTGAATCAGGACAAACAACCAAACTTCCACGAACTTTATTTCCGTTGGCATTTACATTACTTTCATTTAGGAAACAAACATTAGCTAACATTACATCCAAAAACGTGATTTCAGCTGGCGTGCCTCCTGAGAAGCAATATCCTTAAAAATAAAACTTTACCTTAGGTTGAATCGAGGTCACACATTTATGCATAATGAGGAGTTTTCTGAAACTTATTAAAATCTTGCTGATCTCTACTTTTCTAACACCTTCAAGGTCCTTTGTTCTCAATCCGAAATTTCAAGCTCAAATTTCCATGCTCTTTCAGTCTAAAACTTAATTCGTTTTTTATCAGGCCTTACACCAAGATCATAGTTAGCTTTCTGTCTGTTTACTTTCTTTTTTAAACATTCCTTTCAATAGAAATCTTTTGGAATAGGAATATTTGCAAAAGTAAACATACCGAGATATGATGATGAAATCTCTTATTTTGGGCGACTCGAACAACTGAAGTTACCTTTTATGCATAACAAAGATATTTGATTTAGTTAGTTTTAGTAAATTAGGTTTTTCTGACATAAATATGAGTGCAACTTATGCCAACTTCACTTGTTACCTATGCCAACTTCACTTGTAATCACTGGTAAAAGACTTGGAAAACCTCTGTAAGCCTGACGAAGATATCCAATAAAGTCTACGCTGTTGTGACATAAAATCTGTTTCGCGACACTAACATGCAAAACGCACGTGCACAGCGTGCAAAGCTGTTGTTTTTTTTTCATTATATATGGAAATATATATATATATATATATATATATATATATATATATATTAAGTGTAAAATTTGATTTTCGTAGAACAGTGCTCAATACATCAGAGTAGAGCGAAGTATACAATGTGGGAGGAAAAACACAAATAAACTACAAGTTCATTTCAACTTGTAGTTTATTTGTGTTTTTCCTCCCACATTGTATATATATATATATATATATATATATATATATATATATATATATATATATATATATGTGTGTGTGTGTGTGTGTCCGATTTTCCAAAAACATGCCCGCAGGTTTCAACTCCTCCGTTCCTTTAGCTAGTGATTGTTTTTTTTTTTTTTGAGGTGGGGGAAGGGGAGTGGGGGAGAGCTTTCCTAATGGTAGCACCTTGTAGAGCTTATCTAGCATGAAATGTAGAGAACTTCTTGCTGCGTTTTTCATTGATTTATCTATTTTTTAATTATCTATCGCTACCTCACCCCTACTCCGTCCCCGGAGTGACCAAAATCGATACATCGGTCGGGAT
>NW_028301578.1:1615000-1732500 GCF_042242905.1 Orbicella faveolata | reverse complement strand
AAAAATTCACCATTGTTTAGTCCGATTGTCGATTCGTGTGTAATTTAGTACTTTTCATAATGTGCTTTGCTTCAGTTTTAGACGATGGAAAGGAAAGGCCTTTTGATGCAACTGTAAATTGAGAAGTTAGCTTACCGACAGGAATGTCAAACTGACTGTTGTGTCGTAACATCATCCCATTTATTAAACGGAAAAAAAACTGCTATAATTATAACAACCTGAAATAAGTGTAAACCTTTCTAAGATCAAAATAATTTTACCTTGAAGTCAGTGTGCTTTCCAACTCTAACAGCTTGAGATGAAGGGTACAGCCAATAAGATTGACGCCAGCTTTTTGGAGCTCTTCTCTATCACAAGCTATCGAGGCTGTGGAAATTTAACATATACATTGAAAAGGCGATCTGGTTTTTCAGCCTATGACCGGCGGCAACTGGTTTTCAGACCAGATTAGAAGTAGACAAAATTTTAGACAAACCGGCGCTCTCAAGTGGACCTGCACCCCTTCCCTATCCTGAAGGACATGTTTTCCCGCACTGTGGGAGACTTTGTGGCGAACACTAATGTTTCGAAAAATCAAATAATAAAACTAAATCCCAGGACGATAGGAAAAAACACTTTTTTTAGTGGGACACCACCAGCAGCGCTAACTCGCTGAAAACGCTTCCAAACGGCCTCAAACACCGTGAAACAACAAAGAATACGACAGGAAAGCAAGATAAGTCAGTTTTATTCATAGAACATTAAATTTTAGGTATTTAAAGCAAACCCGGAAAGTTCTTATACAAACCCTTGTAAATCGCGTCTTTGTAACACAACACAACACCGCTCGAAGGCAAGAGTCACGTTCGCGTACGTTTTATTTACATTAATTATTTCCTCTCATCTCGTGCTTGGGCCGCCTGTGCTGAAGTTTGTATCATCATGGCTTCTGTTGTAGCGTGGCTTGTTTCCCTTCTCCCCGTAGCTACTGCTCAACCAGACGCCCACGTGACTGGCAAATTTCCACTTGTTATGATTGTACCATATCCTCACTGCATACTCATTACCTCATCGCATACAACGAGGATATGAGCAATTATAGTTCACCACTAAATTTTCTCCGATTGCTATTGGTTTAAATCGATCACGTGACGCGATAGTGTTCGTCCGCGGAGAGACACTATCAGCTCATAGTGCCCGTCCGCGGAAAATACCTGGATGGATAGTACTCGTCCGTGAAACTTTTTCTGTAAACAAGCGGGTTTATAGAAAATAAACAATTTAAATTGTATTAAGTGGGTTTTTGTCGGTTTTCTTTTTCAAATTTTACATTTGGCTTTCACGGCTTTCATCTGAAAAACTTGAAAATAATCAATATGATTTTTGAACTAGCGCGGAAGAAAATTTAGTGGTGAACAATAAAGACAATAGAGTGTTTATGTCTCGGAACTATCGGTCTGATAGTTGCCCCTTGGATAGTTGATGTTCTTAAAACTAGCATATTTGCCCTCGAAGCTTCGCTTCTCTGGCAAATATTTGTTTTAAGAACATCAAATTTCCGCGGGGGCAACTATCAGCCGATAGTTCCTCGACAGAAACACTCTATTGTTTAAATAGGAGCTTGGTCAACCGCCACCAGGGGTGGTGGGCGGGTCGCAAAAGACGACTGTCTTTGTGGAGTGCAGGACGAAAAGACCACACTTCAAGCGGAGAAGCCAAATTTAAACTCCAAATGGCGCAAAGCATTACCGACGCTACCAGCACGGGCGAAAAAGGGGGAATGTGATGGAATAACAGCATGTTTTGCAATGAGTTAATTAATTATGCAGTGAGAATAGTCAGTATAACAGTTTTCACCGCTGTGTTTCATCTTGTAAGGCCACAGACAGCGATTAAAATCCTTGCACTAGCTATTTCTGAGTCCAAACTTACATTCGAGTCTAAGAACCGAATAATTTCGCTCTAAACAACTCATAATCAAAACTACCATGGAGGTGATTTGAGTGGGAATCTGACGCGATAAAAAGTCCGGTTATTCTGATTTTAGACATTTATAATCTCAAGACAGTTGAATGGAACAATACGATTCTACAAACGTAAAAACAGGAACGCTGAAAAACTTGAAGAAATCGACTGGATTTACATGGAGTCGATAAGTAAGTCTCATTAACTAGGCGTGAGGGCCGTAATAATGGGAGAATATCGTACCGTGCGACGTCGAGGGAACCGAGGAAGTTCGAGAGCCAAGATTCTCCTGGTATGGTCCCGAGCAAACTTGGATAATAAGAGTTTTATTATTACACGACAAAGTTAGTTCAGAGGGCCAATAGCTAAAATCAGTCGATCAGATTGTTCAATTGCCGAATTTTCGTGTATTCCTTTTTAACTTGGAAAATAGCATTTTCCAAGTTGTAGGCATGGATGGAACATTTACTCGATCCTTCGCTCTTTCGCCTCCGCCTGTTAGACTTTGTGTGAATCCGCTGAACAGTGTTTAAGGCTTTTGCAGTCGTAGCGAAGTTCAAGTTGTTAGACGGAAAGGTGAAAGGATTTCCTCACCGACTGATTGGTTTTAATATTTATTGGCAATGTTTCTCATTTGTTCTTTGCATTTCTGACGCAAGTATTCAATATCTTACCGCAAAAAAAAGATCTATACTAAAATGTTTTCGCACGAATGTGTATGGTCTATTTAAAAATATAATAGCGCTTAAGGTAATTCCTCTGAAATAAAAGTGACAATAGCTTTTCGTTCAAACTTTGTCCACTGAATATTTGTCATATGAGGGGGGTGCCCATGCTCATTAAGGAGCAGTGAGGCATTGAAAATGCCCCATTTTAGCATTATTTAATGCTTATTATAAGAGCAAATTCCCAGTAATTGTAACATCTTTGTAAACCCAGACTCATAAGAACACGCATTAAACTACAGCCAATACATTGTGTCGGACACAAATAAACGTTTAAGTTTGATTCAGACAGAAAGCTAAATCCTTGATTAAAAATTTGAACTAAATTTCTTGACGTGGTTACCGACAACAAAATAGAAAAGACCACAGTGTATCTGCTATTTTTCTTATTTATTCAATTTTCAGCAATAGAAATCAGATCAGTCTTTTCACACGCAAAGCTTATGATTAGTTGATTACAACGACTGAAAAAAAAATTGGGGTGCCCATGCTCGTTGGTGAGGTAGAGCCATTTTTCAACTGACAGAACTCAATATCAAGGCAAATCCGTCATGTTTTCAATATGCGCGTGCACAAGCGCGCGCTAATGACGCCATAAATTATGCGCAATAAGGATGCGCAATGCAAATGTGAGGAATGACCCAGGGGCGGGGGAGAACACTGCGACGCCTGGCACTTTTTGTGTATCTGAATCATCCAACAAAAAATGACGTCACATCCGGTAAAAAAGAGCGCTGAGCGGCAAAATCAAATTTGAACATGGCATAATCGTTCTCTCAGTAAGTAAAATGGCAATATTTTGCAATCGGCCGGATATTTTTAACGTTTTATTTGGCCATGATAAACAAAATTTTGTCTTCTTCCTCGTCGTATCAGTCTGTTTGAAGGACAGGGTAATTATTTATTCAAAAACACGCTGTTTTGAAGGCGTGTTTTTTACGAAATGTCGCCATTTCTTCCTCGCTGAATTCCACAGGAGTCATCGTTTGTGTGGAAATAATGAATTCTAGGTTAGTTGCACTCAATTCAAATATCCTATTCTCTTAGGTAGGCATCACACTAAGAAAAATGCGCAATGACAGATTTCTAGACATGGGGGAACCTTATTAACAGAAGCGCATTTTTTTAAAATTTACTGTTGCCAAACACTCGAGAGTACTTGAGTGCTGTTAATCGTATCACTGCAAGAACAGACCCACACACATAACGCGCTTTGCAGAACTTTCTTGCCGATCGACACTAACACAAACTCGTGTGTTTGCTCATGACTCAAACTGATGCCATAAAATATGTTACGATTGGTTAAGAACCTTAAACAAGATATGTTTTCCCTAAGCAATCCCTTAATTGATAAACGCTTGGTTACAGGCAGGCCGTGAACCCCTTTAAAAAAGCGAGGGGATTAGTTTTAACGGCGATTGAGTAATTTGAACATGTCGTGGTTTTTTCTCATTTATAATCAAATTTATTTTTCCGTTTCAACGGTGTTAGACGTCAGCAGTGCTAAGTTCCAATACCTCCCCCCCCCCCCCCACTGAGGTCAAGCATGCACCTTTAATTTCTTCAAACCCTCTCATTTGCCCTGTTTGCAGACCAAGTTCCTCATCTATTAATCCCTGTCATATTGGCAACCCATTTTGAAAGGTTACTAAAAAATTGTACATTATATTTCAGTGTGCTTTCTCTTTGTAATCTTACATCAAGATATTTCAATCCCTGAGGAAATGAGAGAACACTAGCAATACTGACAATTTTCAGTAATTCATCACTTTCAATATGCCATCTAAACAAATTGTTCGTAAACAGTAGTGAAATTTCATGCCCCTACACCTAGCCATAAAAGGAAGTCTGGGAACAGGCAATAGCAACAGTGACACTGCCAGGCTGGTGAATTTTACAAGCTAATGAACTCATGTCTAACAATGATGAGTGATGATGAAGCATGGTGCAGTGAAACTGAAGAATCAGACTGTGAGTGACATTGATAGAGTCAGTGTCGTGAGAGTGATGCTAGTGTCTGTGAACTTGGACCAGATCAGCAAAGAAAAGGTTTTGTACTAGAAATTGACGGAGAGCAACAAGTTTGTGCTAAAAAACTGAAGAAGCTGGCTCAGACCAGTCTTAAAGCCAGCATCTACTTACAGTACTTGTCAAGAGTTCCTGACTTGTGTATGTGGTAAGGCTCTCTGTAATGACCTATATGGGGAGGCTCAGCTCACGATGAGTACCTTTTTCAGGCTTCACGTATAAACTCAATGATAGGGATTTCACAAGTTGAGGTGTATGAAAGGGTAGGAAAATCTGTCATTTAGGGATTCCATTCTCATGGTTCTAAAATGTTGTTGAAAAGCTCTCATTTACTCTCCTCAGCCAGAATGAAGAGATTCTATAATATTATTTATTAACTTCTTTCCAAGGGAATAGAAAAGGGATGCAGTATTCTTAAATAGGTTTGTTAAAGGGGTACATTTACCCTTTTGAAATGTAAGGTCGACAAAAGAGGTGCCATTTTTATCAAAATGGTACAAATGTATACAAAAGGGTAAGGGGTAATGGACCTTGAGATAAGGCCTTTCCATTTAAAACTTTGTAGAATACCCCTTCCCACCCCCCCCCCCCCCCCTCCCAGCTTGTGAAACAAAGATGTTCAAATTATTGTTTTGTGAAAAAAGGCAATTATTAAAAAAACAAAACAGTGCTAAGAGATTAAGTGATTGTCAATGCAAGTTTCCATTTGTATTTGGAATTAAAATGTGTATAACATGATCCTCAAGTATACTATGCAGCTTCACAGAGAGGCCCAAACTGATAATGAAAACATATGTTTTAACACTTAAAATTCTATTTTTGCCTCTTCCCTTGTACCTTGTGATCTTTGTAGGGAAATTCCGAAAAGGTCCCCACCCCCCAAATTCAAATTTTATATTCAAATCTCTTTTTTGTCTTGAAAATGGTCTCAGAGACAACAAAACATTTTTATGGCTAGCTAAACTACTTATTAGGAAAATAAAAATGTTCAAGAAAAAAATGATCAGGAAGAAACAACAACAAATTTAAAACTATTTTTTTTTTCAGAAGAGCTACTACTTGTATATTTTTTTAACTTACATGTAGGTCAACATAATTTGTTTTCACAATTTACCACAAAAGAAAACACCACAGAAAGGAGAACTTTAGTTGTGGCATCTGAGCTACATTTTAAAATGGAAACATTTCCCATAAAAAATTTCCAAATTATATTCTTACCAGTACAACAACATACCAACTATATTTTGCAGAGAAGTATACTTAATTAATAAAATTGATGTAGTGAAATTTTCTATTTAATTTTTGTACACCTGATCTTACAGAGTGCAACCTTTGGTTTAACTGGTTCACTTTACCGTTAAGGAATAATTAAATAAATCACACCAGAGTGGCTTTGTATCTTTATTACAATTCTCATTTTCAGTAGAGAAATCACACTTGTACACTGGTCCACTGATCAATACTCTTACGTGTATGTTAAACATGGGAAAGCAGGTTGCATCATCTAATCATAACATTGTATGCCTGTGTGGGGTGTATATGCCAGGAAGTAACCACCTAAGAGAAGACAAACATAAATTATGTCATTGTTTCAATGACTCACCCTAAGTGGGTATTATGCTCATTACCACCTTAATAAACAAGATATATTAAAGTATAATTTTTACCTCTGCTTTAAACTTTTCAGACCTACATTTTGTTTTCACTTTCAGAGAGATTCTTAAATTCCCAAGCACACCACCCACCCCCCTCAGCCCCGATTCCTACTCTCCCATAGCCAGGATCCCATTTCAACCCTGCAATAAATCAGTAATTTTTTTTCTAATTTTGGTCTGACTTAGATTCATCTCCACTCAGCCATGAAAGCAATGGTGGTAGATTTCTGTATATTTGTTGGTCTAGTTCACTATTGTTCTCAGATTCCCACCTCCCTTTTGACAGAATTAAATTCCGTTAAAAAATAAACTACAGTAGTTTAATCAAATTAATGCAGAGGAAAACATTGAACCAGAAAATTACTATAATTTTGGTATGAATGATACCAAAGTATAACTTACATAATTAATATCACATCTTTTCTATTGTAATTTAAGACAGTGCAACTACTAATAGATTGACCACAAAAACCTAAAAACATGACTTTAGAAACACAGGTAAGTGGGAATATTGCCAGTTTTGCTTTTGCCATCAACCACTCTGCTTTTACAAAAAAATACATGGAAGATAATGACAAAGCAATAACAAAACCAGCCAACCAACCTCTGGCAATTCAATAAACACACCAAATTCCCCTCCAAAATTCTCTTCAACACCTTAGAGTACATGTAAATGTCAGCAGCATAAATTCAATTCAATGATTTGGCATGCTACTATCATCAAATTTTTACTCCTTGATTCAGATTTTTAGGAGTATCAAATAGAATTCCACTACAGATTACAAATGCTGTTTACCTTTGCAAATATCTGCATTAACTCTAGAGATATTTAAGTTTAAAATGTGTAAAATATATGCAAATGAGAGGACTAATGATGTCATACACCAAAACCAATATTACATGAAGTGCAGACCATATATACAGCAGAGATCATTGAAACTTGGTAGCCTTATAGTTCTACAGGCAACACACTAATATGGCTATAAAAATATGTTCCCAATTGGCAACTCAATCTTTTCCAGTCCCCTCTAACCCAATTTCAATAATGCAGTGATTTTCAGCTTGAAAAACATTAATCAAGGCCATGAGGTGGCCAGAAAAGCCTAGAATATCAGGGAAGGTCTGAAATGCAGTCTGCTGCTATGGTAACAAAACTGTTAAGCTCATATTATGTAGCACATCTGCAAATTGCATCATAATAGCACTGTCTCCACTGGAGCCCATGGTTCAGTAGTTTACTTGGACAATAAATTTCATAACTTTCCTGGGGGACTGGATGATCTAAATGGTATGTGGGAGACTCCCAGAATATTTGCAAGAATGTATGACTACCTCTTCACAGGTATTCATAAATAAATAAATAAATAAATAAATAAATAAATAACTAAATAAATAAATAAACAAATAGACACTAACACTACTAACATGATTGAGTTTGGAAAATATATATATTTTTAGTTTATGGTACTTTGAAAAATTCCCCTCTCCCATCTAACATGCTGATCTTCTTTATTTGGTACTTGAAATTGATAACAAGGATGCTACACCTTGGCAACTCGTTGGCCAGGATATATTGCACAGTCTTCACATCAGATAATGGGTCTGTACATATTATTTATGTATTTATTAAACAGAGATCTCCCCATCCCATCCCTATGGAAATTCCAATTTTTATTCATACTTTTCTTTAAGAAGACCCTCCCCATCCCTGGAATTTCCAATAATCTCCTTGGGGTGGGTATGGACATTTTCTAGAACCACACACTAAAACAAATACACAAACTTTAAGATAGACTGTTAAAGTATAAGTCAGTGGGACATATATACATTGATCAACTTATAAAGACATGACTGATCATTGCAACGTACTATACACAACTTAAGCAAAGGTGAAATTATAGCCTGAAAAAAAAATTAGGTGTGAACTGGATTCTAACGCATGACCTCTGTGATACCGGTGCGATAACTTAATTAATTAAAGTTCTACGCTACAACATACCAAACTGCTAATTTATTATGAAGTGACACAGCTAAAGGAGAGTTGTCAAGAAATCAACTTTTTTGTGAATTCTAAGATCAATATGAGTCTTCTAAATTTAAGATTATTATACCTAACAAAAGACATACAGTAGGGCACTGCACTGTGTGCTCTCTCTACACACTCTTCCAGGCAGGATAGTAATACATATACATGTACTTTTTTTTTTGTTTGGAATATACTGTTACTGCATGGTCATACAAGAGGTACTAGTTGCTGCTGAGTAGTCTTAAAATAAGTGAACTAAGTGTGACAAAATATAATTATATTAAATCTGCACCACTTCAGTACAATTTAAGACCAAATTTTAATCAGCCACAAAAAAAATTGTTAGCACCTGATATTACATGTACTTTGTGAAGGCTTCTGGAGGGGTTATACTTTTATAAAGTACCTGGCAGCAAGTACCATTTTGATTTACTAAAGCAAGACTGTAGTAACTGCTAAGAAAATGTGTTTGGTACATCCCAGAAAAATTGGGTGGGGGTCAGTGCGGCCCTCTTCACAAAAGTTAAACCCTTAACCTATTTATGACCATAATCTGTGATTTTCCCTACCCCATTTATGACTGTTGCGACTGCTACAGTTGCCCTAAACATAAGTTTTGAAGGACTTTTGTCGATGGTCTTATCAATAATGATGAAAATTGAGGTAGCTTATTCTAAAAAACATAACAAATTAAAGACTAGAGGGCAAAAGCCTTACCCTAGAGTATTTATGACCAAAACAGCTGAATAACCATACCCTTTGGGGCTGCACATAGCTATATATAGCACATAGAGGAGAGTTCCCCCCCCCCCCTCCTGCTGGAGCAGGAATCAAAATATTATAATTGCCTTGATGACATAATAAAGATAAAATCTCAAAATAATCAAGAGTTACATATATGCATGGGACTAACAAAATGATGCCTGTTGCTTGCTGTAAATTGTATATAAATTACTCCTACGATGTGCCAGAATTCTGTTAATCTGGTCACCAACAGGTCACAAAAATCTGATACACTTGATAAAGTTGCCTCAGGGGAAGGGTTATCTCGGGTACCCGAGACCATATAAATGGGACCTGTGTTGCCTCAAAGAACACCCCCACGATTTTCAAAGGGGAAGGTCCATAAACAGGACCTTAACTTAGGGCAGCTTCAATGGCAGATTCCCTCTGATGGCTTGGATTTGAATAATTGATTTAATTACTTTTAAAGAGGACTAGAACTTAAAAATGTTGCTCGAATTTCGATCCAGCGAGGCATAAGCTTCCATGCCGTGAATCGAGTTTTTGCTGGGCGTTTTAAAAGCACTCACCAAAGAGAAAGAGACTGATGACCCCAAACTACCAATACATATGTACTGTATCTTACTGAAAACAACAATCTTCAACGAGAGATGTATGAATGTGGGATACTGACCTTCAGCATGCGATCCAGCTTGTCTCTTCTACCAATACACGTGAGCCAAGAGCAACAAAAGCTCTGGTGACAGCGACTTTCGGAGCTAAACGGCTTCTGTTAATTATGTTCCCGTAGTACACAGTGCAAACTATGGCCAGCAATACTTCATCCAGGTTGTTGTTAACAGTATAGGCTATTGCACTTATTGTTATCACTAAATCACGAACAACAAGAACCAAAAGTCGGAACAACACCAGTTTTGCAAATGTGTAAAATTCGCCAGACGATGACGGAAGGCTCTCCGTTATTTTTCTTCAAAACAATAATAAACTTTTCTCTTTTCCCGAAATTTTTACTTCAAAAGTCGAAGTAATGTGTCTGCAACATCCTTCCATACTCAATATAAAATGACACGAAACTGATGGTTTACAAATAGAGGGAAATCATGAGTAATTGAAACGCCTTTTTTTTCGCTTTGTGAAACGAGCCGCGAAGCGCAGTTTAAACCGGATGTGACGTCATTTTTTGTTGGCTGATGCCTATACGAAAATTTCAGGAGTCTTCTGCCCCGCCCCTGGGAATGACCTTAAGGTGGTATGGTACCCTCAAATGGACGAAAAAGTTTGTTTAAATAAAGATCAATTGTGTGTTATTACACTTAAGAAGAGAAATTAAATTTCTAGAGTTTTACTCAAAATGGTTGCTATGGAAACCAGCCACAGCCTCTTGAGGTAGTGTTTCACAGTATTGACGCCAACACTTCCTGCTCTTTTACAAAACAAGATTTTTCATGAACGTCGCCATATTTTAGGGTACCATACCCCCTTAATACAACTTCCGAAAAGAAGATATAAAAAAAACAAAAATGATGAGCTGTATTTAATTTTCGAATGATTAAAGCCTTAATTACAATTTTTAGACTAGAAACTAGGGCTGCAAAATTGAGAAGTCAAACGCTGCGTTTCGCTATAGTTTAATTTATTAGAATTTATGCAGTGAGCTTACTGTAAATAATGCAATATGGACATGGCGAAATGAAATGAATAAATAGTTACTGAAAATTAAGAAGAAAAACATTACACAGTGCTTGAAGCTCCATAGTCACTGATGTCGCCTCAAAAAGGAAAGAAAAAGAAACGAAAAAGGAAAAAAAGAAATCTTTACAACAAAGGTATTTATGTAGGAAAACCATTGATATACAGGGAAAATAAAGAACACAGAAATTGGAAAGAAAATGGGAACCGCCAATACGCGTCGGGCACTAGGCTTAGCTTTCAATTCGTGTTGAGACCAAACTCAATCACCCTCTGCTTTCCATCGCACTCCAAGCGGACGTCTCATTGATTAAATTGACCACTGTATTTTCAATGTCGTGGTATGAAATGGTTATGCAACGCTTTCGAATGGTACATAAACAATATCCTACATTTGGCGGGAAAATATCCTAGGATATTTGTCCGCAGACATTAACTGCTCATTCGAAGAATCTTGGGAAAACTACAGAATACGGTAAGGCCAAAGACAAGTCAACACCAAAAACTGCACCCACCGATTTTTGCGAATGAACAAGTTCGTAAGAATGCAAAGAGCTGCTCGAATGGAAAAAAGTTCTTGTTCAAATAGGTCAAAATCCTTAAATTGCTGGAAGTCATATTTCCGAGGACCTAAATTTCAAAATCTCTTTTGGGGGACGGGGGTAATAATAATAATAATAATAATAATAATAATAATAATATAATAATAACAATAATAATAATAATAATTATAAGGGACTAGAAACTTATCTTGGAAGAATTCCCGGCCAAATAAGCATCAGTGAACTACAAAAGATAACCTTGCTAGGTACAGCACACATTTTGAGGACCGGAGGGTGCTATCAAGCTAAAAACTGGCTATCCCCTGGTGCCCCAGGACCATGGTCTGGTCTCGGCCCTAAGGACTCTAAGCAAACATTACGTGAGAACGATTATAATAATAATAATAATAATAATAATAATAATAATAATAATAATAATAATAATTTTAAAAAAATAATAATAATGAGGAGTGTTTATTGTGACAAAAACTAGAGCTAAGCTTTACAAAATGCTATAATATTTACATAATTTGATGTCTGTTAAACCTGTAAAACATGTTTCCGTATCTAATCATGAAATCATGGTTACTACAACTAATACTAATACTACTCTCATCATCATAACATTAATTAACATATTCCATACAAATTGGTATATACAAGGTAAAAGTAAGTAAAAGAAATAAACTATTAAAACCTATTTCAACAGTGTTTACATAATGGCTCCCTCCTGGGTTTCGGCGTCAATATCAATGTTCTTAAAGTCATAAAAGGCTTTCCTTCTAGCTCTTGAACCTCTTAGGCAGATTAGTGCGGATCTTAGTAAAGCGAAGGATGTCCTTGCTCTTATCCAGGAGATTGTTTTAGCATAATGTTCTCCTTTCTTGATGGAGATCAGCTGCGCCAGTCTGGAATGGTATTGCAAGCACTCGTTTCCCATGTCGCCTGTTGACGTGAAAATAAGGGGTGTAAAAGTTCCTTGTTCGATATCCAAAACCCTCCTCGCGTAAAGGCGCTTCTTCTCGTTCTCATGATTGCGGTATATCTGTTAGAGCTCTAGGTCCCTATACGAATCAGCATTAGGGTGACAAACCCTCACGTCAAAGAATGCTGATCGTTGGTTCTCCCAGAACCCGCGCACATGAATATCTAATCTCGCATCTGGAGCTCGATTAGAACCTCTCCCCAGCTGTTCACCCGAGATGTCTTGCAGGACAGGCTCAATCTCAACATCGGTACAAACCATATTCAGGAGTTCGGCTTCTAAGTGCCTCAGCTCATTGTGACGTTGGGTAACGAACCCACCTCTCTTGCATATCATTGCGTGGTCCACTGTAAAAGCATCACCGCATACACAGGTGGAGGGGATATCATCAACCGGCCAATCGTAGCGCAGTTTGATTGCATCGCGGAACTCTCTCTTGTTTAGATTGAAACCCATTTCACGAAGGGGGAGTACCGTCAGCCAAACAGATGACCCTTTTTCCGCAGTAAGGTCAAGTGCCCGTTGGACTTTCTGTGGGGCTACCCCTCTGATATGCTCTGCCCTGTCTTGGAGCACCGTTGCTCTCTCACTCCTCATTGCCTGTTGTAGTGGCTTGACCAAAGAATCATCCGGCATCTGATGGGATTGAGCCACGATCTGTTGGACCAGCGGGATGGTAACTTTGACGGAGGAGGATTGCTCAAGATTTGCGTCAAGACACGGGTTTGTCATGCCAAGCCCCCCTAGACGGACTGGCAGTGCTAGAATGTCCCTGTCCAGCCGAGTGCACCTATGCTCCGTAATTGCAGGGATGAGCACCTTAGATATGGCATTCTCCAAAGGCTCCAATAATTCTTGAATATTAGGCAAAGTTCTCAAAAAATAGGTCCATCGGTGCTTGAGGCCAAAGGTGTAAGCAGCATAACACGCTTGAGGCTGAGAAAGAGCAAACTCTGCCAGCTTGGTAATCTCGCTGACCCAGTTGGTCACCTTCTCGCTAACGTATTCCTCTAGATATTCCCGTGAACCTATCACCGCACCCAGATGTTTTTGTCCCTCTACCGTCACATTGACAGCCGTGTCCTTGAACACTTCTTTCACGCTTGCCTCTTTATCTGGCTTTGAGATAATCCAACATTTCTTGGGGTTGGGAAAATAGCCAAAGACTGGGCCAAGGCTGTTGAGGACATCCCACCATTTCTTGATTTCCAGTACAGAGCCAGCTCCACAGGCATCGTCAGCAAACCAGCACTGTTTAGTACTGGACGCCGCCTGCAGGCTTGTGATCAGCGGCTGCACACTTAAGGCGTAGAGGGCCATAGCAAGTGGGTCACCCTGTGTTGTTCCTTCAGCTGACATGATCTCTTTGCCGCCGGTAATGAACAAGCGTGCCGACTTCCTGTAAGTATTGATGGCATATGCTGCAATTACAGGGCAGAGAACCCGGATATTATGCAGTGAAGTTGCTCTGTTAAGTGCATTGAATGCATTAGAAGCATCGATGAGCAGTACCGCGTCCGTGTCATCTGCTTCAAGTATGGCATGCATAGCATGTATAGCAGCCTCGCTGCCGGACTTTTGACCTGCGCATAGCTGGAGTGAACCACTCGCCTCAACCACGTCTCCCTTAGAAACGTTCATTACACACTTTCCAATAATCCTTCGTATCACCTCGCCGACCCCTATAGGCCTCACTGCACCTTCACCTTTATCCAGGGGAGTCAATCGGCTTGCCACCAGTGGCTCTATGGTTGCAGGGTCGATATAAGTTGTACATAGAGTCCTTGTCATTGTGGCTATCGCCTCGCATAATTTTGTAGACGACTGTTTAAAGGATTTAAAGGATAATAATAATAATAATAATAATAATAATAATAATAATAATAATAATAATAATAATAAATAATAATAATAATAATAATCAAATTTATTGTAGGGGGCGGAGGGGTAATGTTCCCGGACCTAGTCCGCCTTCCGGGTGGCCGCCTTCGGTAGACAATTCTCCGAGCTCCCCTTCACCAACTCCTGGATCCACCCCTGTCATAATGTGAAAATGTTGCCAAAAATACGTACGGAGGACGGCTGCTGTATGTGTGCCAAAGAAAAGCTTCTTGAACCCAAAATCAATTGCCGTAGACAGATGGGCGAAATGGCTGCCAAATAAGGTTTGTTTTAATGCAACGAAGTGGGCAAAGAGAGGCGGGCAAAATACTTTATTAATTGCAATTGTAATCTCTTCATAAATCATTCATTCAATGCATCCCGAAAAAGTTCTGCCTCTCCAGACGGTTGTCATGGCCCTAATGCCGCGAAGGACTGGATTCAAGGAACCCACTCAAGTGTAGCCTCATTTGAATTTGAAAAGCACAGCAAGAACTCCCTTGGTGAATTTTCCTTCCATTATTTTCCCATCAAGACTCGCCGCTTCTTTTGAGAGAACTTTGCTTCGGTGACCGGAAAATAGGTTTCTTACTCGAGAAAATGGAGGGCAGATTCTTGTGGCTTGTTCTAGTTCTGTTTTCTGTGTTTGTTCTACGCGTTTTCTCCCTCGACAAGTGTGCGCAGGTAAATGTTTGTGAGGCGGAATTTTTCGCGCTCGAGATTATAATTGCCGGCTTTCAAGGTTAGATGTTTAGTTGAGTTTTCTGTGTCCTGCTTCTAAACGAGATCAAGTAGGAAGATCCTTAACTGTGTATTTAAACTTCTTTACATTTATGTCCTACATTTTGTCGTGTTCTTTTAGGATAAACTCACGTACGAATTCACCGAGTGCGATTCGGCCGAAGGCAGATGGCGTGTCGCAGTTCCAAAACAACCTGATTCCTGTGAGGCCAGCGAGGTTCCTGTACGCCAGAAAACCTGTAGTAAGTATACTTTAAATGAACTAAAAGGATGATTATTTGATTTTCGATGGAAAGCGAAGCCGTATTTGACAGGCCTTTCTGTTTCTATAGCTGGCAAAATGCTCTTGAAACTCGGTTACGAGAAGCTACACAGCACAAGTACAAATTTACATACAAAAGTAGCTGACGATTGAATCTTTCTGAAGCATGTATTGGTTTCGACCGCTTTTATATGCACTTTCGCATTATTGTGGCCCCATTTTGGCGTTTTCCGACACATTAGAGTCTCGAGGAAGAAACGTATTGGATTATCTAACGAAGAAGGACGGGTTTCGACCCGGAAAACGCTTTCGCAAGAAAGTGATTTTTGGGTATTGTCCTTCACAAAATATATGCTTGATTATTCAATTCATGGCGAATCGTTCTTTGTATGTGCTTGATAGGCCGTTCTTCGTTCTTTCCTCTATTCCTTATTAAAATATTTGTGCTCTTCTTAAACATTGAAGTCTCCATCTTTTGGATAGGAAGTGGAAACTTGATTCCTTGCAATGTAAAATTTAGAGGGTTTAGTGATTCTTATCAGAAGATGGAGCTTGCTTCACGTGAAAATACCCGCGATTTGGAAATATTTTGGCATAAATTAGATTTGTGTCGTATTGCTTCCTAGGCGTTTTTACATGCAATCTCTCCTGTTAGGCGGTAGAAATTTCTTGAATTCTGTCTGCCGGTGCGGTTTCGTATGTCTTTCCTGTTATTTTATACCCTATTTCTATGCCTTCAATAAGAACTTCAATAAATCAGTACATTTTAACTACATTGTATGTTCTTTATCCTGGAGATGAAAGCTCAAGGGATTTGAATTGAAATGCTTAGTTGCTAACTTCTATTTGCCATGAATAATTTGTAAAACAATATGCCTGTCTGGTTAAAATTCTTTTTGCAAACAAATTATTTTCAAGCTGACTGATAATCGCTTGTTCTCCTGAAGCAAGGTACAAATTCCAAATGAAAATTTGAAAAATTGTGAAAATAATGTTTTTTTTACCTCACACGTATTGTATGATCTTTTAATAGTTAAGCAGCCCTTGCAGTGAAAAATACAAATATATTTTTAATTATTTAAATAAGCTGCCAAGTTGTTCCAAACTGAGCTTTGGGTGAATGGAAGTTGCAAATTTTCTTTGATTTCATGACTTTGAAGCAATTGTAGAATACCCAGCAACAACCTGAAGAGCTAACCAGAGCTCTTTAAGCTCGAGGCAGTTTGAAAGGATGGGCGCTATTGCCATATTGAACAAGATGCATATAAGTTGCTGGATATTAAAAAAAATTAGCAATGACTTTTGGCTTGATGTGCTTCGTATTGGATGACTTGTTGTGAGTGACATTTACTTTTGATCAGGCCAAAATCTGACCAAAATGATCGCCCCTTTTTCTTGTGGCTGCTGTTCTGCTGTTCTTTTTCAGTTGCAGCTGCACAGTCCTGATTGGCTATAACACAAAATATACATTTAAGGTGTTCGCGGTTTTCTTAGTTCGTCAGTTATTTTTGACTATGTTCTTCTTGTCCGGCACCACTCTGTTATCACTGGGGTTTTTAAGAAAATCACCACAGCAATGCTTATGGGAACGTGACTAAACAAAAGGTTTAATGAGCAGTACAATGGCTGTGCATGTGTATTATCATTCTTTGTTCATTTCTTTGCCATCCTCTGCAAAACAATAACAATAACAAAAAACCTGGAGAACGAAAACCACAATGGCTACAATAGCTTTTTAAATTTCTTATTCAAATTTAATGTTATGTACCTTATTCACTTTTGAGATAGATCTGATAAAGAGAAACAAAACGACTTGAGTCAAGTATTGTATGGTTAAATTCATAGGAAACATATAAATTGATATTTTAACCAATGCTGTCCTTGTTGTCACTGCCATGGTTAATTAAATTCCCCAATGATGGTCGTATGCACAACACTGATCATTTTCTGTATGTGGTCCTAACATTGTACATCATCATTATTTTAAATTATTTAAACTACATCACATTTTCTTATATGAGACATCTATGAATCATGCTTGGTTGAAGCCACTTTGATTCCTCTTAGAAACACACTCACACTACCTTTCTTCCTATAAGATTACAAAATGAGTATTGTTTGATGTACAAGGGGAGTCGGTAAAAATCCTGGGAAACCCTAAAATAGAATAGCATCCTATCAGGGTGATTAGAAAATACTAAGGACCAGTCAGTTCATGCTGAGAAATTGTCCTGAACACAGCACTACATGACTGTAGCCAGACTAAAATTCTAACCAAGGCAATATCAGAAAAACACACATTTCTTTTTTATTGATTTAACAACTGCCTCTCAAAGTGGAGGTTGGGTGCCTAAGGCATCCAGGAGCTTCCACTGTTGGCAGCCAGCTCCTAGATGGAGACCGCTCACATTGCTGGCAAATCCTGGTAACCCAGCCATGAGGCCCCATGTATCAGGGAGAAAGCGGGCACCCATCGCACTGATAAAACAGTAGAAAGGAAAGGGGGGACCGGGGAGGGGAAACAACCTCTAAGGTGACTGGGATGCTTGAGGAAAGCGCTGACAATTGGAAACTACTTGAATGCCTTGTGGCCCAAGAGTATGTGGAATCCTGGCGCATGTGCAGATCTAAATGCTGCTGACCGCAAAGGCAAGACTTGCGCTCCTTCTTGTTAACTCTGTTAAATTGCATTTAACGGCATTTATTCTCTTAAACAACACATTGTAGCTTCTTTTTGAAACTTGAAATAAATTAATAAATGAATTCTAAGTTCTTACCTGCACTTATAAGCTATCTGTGGCTCCTATTCCTAGAACAAGAATAAATTTTGCCTGTAAGTACAAGCTGCATGTAAAAATTGTTTGTGTGGCTCTACACTGTATGTCTCCTGTAACATGTTCTTGTTTTTCTTTCATTTTCCAGTTTACACTTGTGATCCAGGCCACTATGTTGATGTCACAAGTAAATCATTGGAGTGTAAAACGTGCCCAAAAGGTACCTACAGCGTTGGCGGAGGCGTGCGTTTTAACAACTGGGATAAATTACCCACTGGTTTTGACAGCCGCATCTCAGATGAGCATTATTCAGGATATGGGTACGACAGTGAATATTTTACAGAAGAAAACGGAGCCAACTGTTCAAAGTAAGTTTATAATTAGTAAATAAATGATTTGCAAGATTTGCCCGTAATCCCAGATCAGGAAACTTTGAGAATTTAGTATTGGACCTTGTTGATTCTTGTATTATTACTGTTAATAATTATTATTTTAAGAGAGATCAATTTCATTGATCAATGTACATTGTAACCTTTTTTGTAGAGGACACTCAACATGTTGCTGTTGAGTTTTAGAAACATAAGGGAAAGTTTAGGAGAACAAGGAATACTTTGGAAACAGGGGCTGGAGATTAGTGTTTCCACAGCGTTTTCAAGTTCTTTGTACTTTCAAATCTCATGTACCGGTAGTGTTTAGCCATGGGCTTTGTACCTAATTTCTGGATTTATTGTAGGACTGGATGGACGCCCCGTGGAGACCATATTGCCTCACCAGGAGATGAGTGTACCTCAGAGTTGTCATATGCTGTCACTGTAAGTTACATGTACCTCAGCAGGCATAGTTATCAAGATCTTCAAGTAAATTCTCCTTGCAATCAGTAAATTGCAAAATAGACAGCTGATAAGAATTGAAAATCATCCAGGGCTGTCATCAAGTGTCGAGTTGCCTGTTGTTCTGTACTTTGCAGTCGTAACAAACTTGTTACTCTGTGTGTGAACTGTATCAACAACAGGCAATTTCACCTGTAACATCAAGGACCAATCGTGCATACCAACATCATGAAGCACAGTGTAGATTACAACTCTTGTTTACTTTATACTATTTTCTTCAGTGTTTTGTCAATTTGCCATAGAATATTGATGTTTACTTTAGAATTCTCCTTTGTCCCATTTGATGACATTTTATTTTATTGACATAGTTGCTTCCATTTTTCTTTGACAGCTCCAAAAGGATGGGCACGTGTCATTTGATTACTACTACACTGATGATACCTACACTGTCTTCCGTGTTTTTGTGAGTACGATGGCAAAGTTGTGATACAAAGTGATGTAGCTTACATGTAACAGTGTCCACAAGATTTTTACTAGGTTGACCATTAGAATAATTATTTAATACATGTAGGAGCACTAATGTCTTGTTGTCTAGTTTTGAAAAGATTGGGTGAAAAAATTCCAAGGACTTCCACAGTATTACTGGCAGTCAGAAGAATGTAGTGAATTCAATTATTTCCTGAGTGGATGGCATGTGGTTGTAATACCTGTTTATCAGAATTGGGCAGAGAGCTGTCCAAATCACTTGCTGATTTTGTCATTATCCAAACGAAGAATAGGCCATTTTCAAGTTGCCTTGTGCCGCTGTTTCAAAACGAGTCTAAGTGCAAAACCATTCACATGAAAATGAGTTTAATTTGCATGAAAATGAACCTGTTGGCAGAACTCATTTTCTCATGAATAGTTTTGCACTTAGACCCATTTTGACACAGATGCAATTTAAGGCAACTTGGAAATGGTCTATTAATTTGAACAGATTTTTAAATTTAAGAAACAGTTGTTGTGCTTGCTTGTTTAGGCTGGCAATATACTTAATAATGTAATTTGATTTTCCAGGTAAGAAATGAACAATGTAAAGTCAGCAGCCTGGATCACAAAGACTCATATATTCCCAGCTCTCATAACAATGAATGGCTTACCACAACGGTAATTATATTAATTATTGTATCAAGACTTGTACTTTGTGTATATTAAACTTCTCAATCATTCAGAGGTCAAGTGCCATTTGTGCTTTATAAGTCTGGTGATATAGTCTTGTACAGTATGTTATCCATTTATATACAGAGGTCTACATTGTGAACATTTGACAACAGGCTTTTAGCCAGGATTTTAAAACTTGGCATCCAAATTGTGCTAAGATTTTCTCAAACAAATAATTTATAAAGCGACATGCGAAAAAAAAATTCTTTCAAAATTGGGTGTCCACAGCATGCCTGGAGCACCTATCTGGTTAAAAGCCTGTTTTGACAAGCAATCTTTCAAGACCATTCTGTGGATGTTTTACACTTGGAGAAAAGCTGAGAGCTGAGACAGCATCAAGTCCTTAATAAGAGAATTGTGAAGAAAGGTTCAAGAAATGTTTTGTAAATAGATGTCTCTTTGATTTTAAAGAGACTGTTCAGTTGTTAGTTTTTAGTCTTGGGACAGTTTTTAACTCTATAAGTACCTTGTAAGTTTTAACGTCTGTTTGAAATGATGAATGATGAGAACCAAGAATTTTAAAGTTACACAAACAAGCGAACAAGAGAAAATAGTTTGAAGTACTACTTCAAGTCAATCTTTTGAGCATTGGTCCGTCAGTGTTCCAGATAAGCGAGGGTTCTCAGGTCAAACACCTGACAAGATAGGCTAAATGACCGGACAAATTAATAGAAAATTTATTTTGATTTGGTGGGAGCAGTGGAAATTGACCCATTCAAATTCCTTGTTGACACCCCACCTTGAAAAGTGGAACCCTGGTCTGTTGGGCAAATGTTGAATAACACAACACAGACACATAAATTTATGATTACTGATTGCATTGAGCAAGTACAGATTGAGGGCTGGGTGCTGGGAAAAGCGCTGCCTCACTGGCTGCGAGTATGATTTTGCTTACAAGTCTTTTTTGACCATTTTGAGGGTATTTTTTTTATTAAGAATTTCAGCTCAACCTAAAATGACTGCCTGTGAAAACCAGTTTCCTTCTTACTAAAAAGCTTAAGTAGCAACATCCCTGCAGCTTATTTCTATCTGTAGATTTATAGCAGGTAGACCTTGACTATCTACTCGCTAAACAGGTACATCGCACATTTTATACTTTTTACAGGTCAATTTAAAAGCTGGAAGAAATGTGATCATCTGGCAAGCAACAGCCATTACTTATGGTGGCAAACATGACAACAGAGAGCCTGTCTATATCAAGAGTATTGAAATTCAAGGTCTGAAATGAGTTTTATTAAAAATTCCACTTTGAATTCTTAAAGTAGTGATTTGCATACTTTCTAATCTTGCACTTTTACAACCTATGCCATGTGGTAAATAACACGGACAGGTGGGTCAATACTACCACTCTACTGATGTTACAATATTGGAATCATGCAAATTTCCAATCATTGGTAAGCAAATTTTGGTAACCTTTATAGTTTAATAGGTTACCATAGTAATGATACAACCTGTTGAAAATGCCCCTAGATTTAGCTTTAAGTGCTTATAATATAAAAACTACCAGCCATAGGTGAGACCCAGTGTTTAACTTTTTTAATTGTGAGATAAGCATGTTAAGATACAACTTCTTTAAAAATAATTCTGTGGGTAGGGTTCATTTGAGCCACTGTAAATTTGCGAGCATTTGAAATGGCTCTGAATCCTACTGGCAGAAAAACTGTATCTTTAGTTCTGGTACTATGATCAAATTTTTACCCCTTGATTTTTTATGTGTATCACATAGAGTTCAATGAAAGAATAAAAACGCCGTTTACCGTTTTCAAATATCTGCATTAGCTCCCGAGATATTTAAGTGGGAAAAATGTGTAAAATATGCAAATGAGATGACTGATGACATTATACATTCAACCCAATATTACATTACGTATATAAATAGGGCTATCTCGGTCAATTTACAGCATTGAAACTTGGTAGGCTAATAGTTCTACAGGAAACACACCTACGGCTATAAAAAAATTCTGTTCCCATGGCAACTCACTCTTTTCCAGTCCCCACCCACTTGATTTCAATATGTTAGTGATTTTCAGCTTGAAAATATTAAGCGCGGCCAGGAGTTTGAGCTAACATATTTATATGCCTGCTGGGTCGTGCATATGAGACACCATTAGCAAATATCAAAATGGATCGCCAAAGGTGGCCAGAAAAGCCTTTAATATTGGGGAGATCTGGAACCCAGTATGTTGCCATGGTAACAAAACCGTTAAGCTCGTATTGTGGAGCACATTTAGTAGAGTCCTACTGCAGAGAATCAAACATTTCTGATAAAAATTGGCTGAGATATCTTTCTTCATCCTATTTGATCAAAATTTGGTTGAGTGTACGATGTCATCATTTGGCCAATTTGCATATTTTAAAAACTTAAATATCTCAGGAATGAAGAGACATTTGAAAATAGTAAACAGCATTTTTCTTCTCATGAAGACTACTTGTTTAGGTTTTAAAATGGCTTAGATAGGAGAGATGCGATTTTCGTCATAGTACCAGTTTAACAAGGTTTTTAGGTTGACATGATAAGTGTAATCAGAAGTATATCACCTGGTGTAATACATACTTCTCATTGATTATTCATCAAGTTAAAACAAAGAAAATCACAACCGTGGAGGAGGTTTGGGTACCCGGTCTTAATTAGCATAGATTTTGACGATTTTACTGCTCCATTTACTCCTTAGTTTTTGTTTCGATTGAGAAGATATATCAAACTCTCGAGGCAGTGTTTCATTGGCTATCCAAACACCTCGAATTTCGTCAAAAATACTCCGCTGCACATCGTATTTTCAACTGTATTCTCGTTGTTTGGATATCCTGATGAAACACTGTCTCTCGTGTTTGACACATAATTTACATGTAGGACTACATGCTGTCAATTGTTGACGGCTGCACCATAAACTTGATGATTAATTTGTTATTTTTCTTCTAGTAGGTCTTGAGCACGATGTTGGTGCACAAATCAAAATTAGCAAGAATTGGACAAAAATTTGTTTTAAAAATGTGGTAATTAGCAGGTTATTAATTTTTTTCTTTTCAAATGAGCACCATCTTGTAGCGATTTTCACGTAGTTTCCTGACATCTTAGCCACGTCTCAAAAGCGCTTGTGCCTTTCCTGTAAGGTGTCAAAATCACACATACTCTCCATTCTAAACTTCACAAGTAGCGTGAACACATCGGGCCGTATTTTACGCTACTCTTATCGCACTCATTGCGGGGCGATTTGCCATTTTTGCCTTTTTGGCAAATTTTGCTTTTTGCTAAAATCACTCATGTTACTCCTTTTGGTGGTTTTTGCTTTTGCCTTTCGCACCAGCAAAAAAATTGTGCCCTTTTGGCTTTTTGCGTATTTTGCGTTTATTCCAAGTCCAGCAAACTGAGTTGGTTCAATTCTGAATGTGAGCTTGCTTGACCATATTACACATTTCGCAAGGCAAAGCATTGCAAATTATTGTTAAACGAGCTCTTTCGAATCACAAAAATGGAAAAAAGCGTTCTCCAGAACACAAACTATAAGAGAACACGTTCTTCAGAACACATGCTAGTAAGTTACGCTATCAGAGTGCTTACCAAGGATTTGGAAACGATGTAACTTTAAATACACGTTCATCCAATTTTTGTCCAGCCCGGCAATCTTGAGAAAATGGGGCTGAAATGTAAACAAATGTGCGATGCAGGAGGTGTGAGTGGCAAAACGGAAAATTCGCACAAAAGGCAAAGAAGGAAAAATGTGCTCACAACGTGCAAACAAAGGCGTGATAAAATGACAAAGTTTTGAAATTAAAAATGTGGTCAGGCGCTTGTTTTTTAATCATATTTTTTTGACAAATACAACCACAAATGAAAGAGTCCCACCATTTTAAAGCAAAATTTAGGTGCACTTTGGAGACACCTTCTTGAATTGAATTGTTTACACTAAGAAGTCAAAAATTATCATAATGCACTTTACGTTTGAGTCAAAAAATGGGGGGAAAACGGTACTTTTTGCCTGGCCTGTTTTCAGAATTTTGTTGTTGTTCTTCTAATAAATCTCTTTCAGAGAGAAAATATTGCTTGTTGGGGTGCACATAGATGGAAGTTTAATTCTGCAAAGTTTTACGACCACTGGCTGTAAGAATGACGAGAAATAATAAGAAATCTAGCACGAGACTGTTTTTGTTATGCAATTGTACACCAACATCGTGCATGAAGCCAGTAATGAGCAATCAAAGAGTAATTCATCGGCCTCCTTCCCACATTCTTTGATAAATAATCAAAGTCTATTGTATCTACAGCCAACACTCATATGCATTCACATCTCGTAATTTCAGGTGTGTCATACACATCAGAGTGTACACCATGTGAAGCAGGATTTTATAATGATGAAGAGGCCCAAGGAAGGTAACTGCTCTACAGTTGATGTGGAACAGAGAAACTACAGTGAAACCTCTATTAAGCGGACGTGCTCGGGATCTTCCCAAGTGTCCTCATAATAGAGGGTGTCCTCTTAATAAATGTTTATAACAATTGTGCAATGTTTGTTAACAATTAACATTCAATGCTCCCTCTGTACTGTAATAAAGTTCCAGGTTGTTAACAAAGCTATCCAGAGTTCAAGTTAATCAGCTTTCATTACCAACTTTAATTTGTTTGTAATAATGCCCTTTCAATACAGCAACGATAATACAGGTACATTTAATCAACTATTTAATCCACTATTTCAAGGCCGTAATCCAATGCCACATTTTTAATTCAGTTTGGTGTCCGCTTAATAGAGGTTTTCAACAATAGAAATTAGCCAAAGACAATATATTTTAGTGTCCTCGTCCGCTTAATAGAGGTGTCCGCTGAATAGGGATACATTATAAACTAGGGAAATATAAGACATTAATTTTGGGACCAGGCTAAGTGTCCGCTTGATAGAGGGTGTCCGCGTAATTGGGGGTCTGCTTAATAGAGGTTTCACTGTAGTTGTCTCTCGTTAAGGACGTAATTCAGCTGTTATTTTTTATTTAAGTTTTCAGTTACATCAGATTCTCTCAGAAATGCAAATTTTCCAGTTTTTCTTTCTTGTAATCACTGGCTAGGAAAATTTGTAGTCTATCCTTCAAAAAATTCAGAATGGCTTTCTCTTTTAGTTTCAAAGATACAGAGGATAAACAATTTTGAATTTGTAGTTAGCGCGGACAGATGAGTGTTGACAAATTTCTGTCATCGCCAAGAAATTCACCCTCAATCGTCAAATGAACATTATTGCTCATTAGTTACAACCGGACGTAGGAGGCGTGGTGGCCTCATGATTAGTGTGCTTGTCTCCGGATCAAGCGGTCCGGGTTCGAGCCCTGGCCGGGGACATTGTGTTGTGTTCTTGGGCAAGACACTTAACTCTCACAGTGCCTCTCTCCACCCAGGTGTATAAATGGGTAGCGGCGAACTTAATGCTGAGGGTAACTCTGCGATGGACTAACATCCCATCCAGGGGGGAGTAGAAATACTCCTAGTTGCTTCATGCTACAGAAACCGGGATAAGCTCCGGCCTGATGGGCCACTTGGCTCGCATGCAGACTTTACCTTTTTTTTTTACCAATTACAACCGGAGTTGCTACCTTTCACATGACTGCTCTTCAATTCTCCAGTTCCCTAAAGATATCCATAGTTTTTATTCATATTCATTTGATTATTTTTTGGGGAGTGGTAACCAAAGGTGGAAATAAAGATGAGATAAGGATTTTCTTTTACCACAAAGTTATTTGTTTTTTGTCTTTGCAGCTGTAAAATGTGCCCAGTTAATACCTTTTCAGCTCCCCATGCCACTGAGTGTTCAAAGTGTAATGAGGTCACAGAATATGCTGGTATGTTATTTATTATTGCTTGCTGTTTTAGTGACATAAAACAATTTAGATCTGTACATGTATTTCTATCATGGTTTGTTGGCTGAACATCAGTAAACCATGATATTGTACATGTAGTTGAGCATTGATGTGTAGGAAAAGCTGTACCGTATTCCTGAAACTTAACACACTATTTACTGGAGTCTACTTCTGGGCTATGGACCTTTCACTTATAGAGCAGTAACAGCATTGAACTCTTTGCCAGAGGAGTTAAGGAATTGTAAAACTGTAGTCAATTTTAAAGTAAAATTCCAGGCCCTAGTCATTGATAAGTTTTTAACTACAAGAAGACACATTTCTATTTTTAAACCCTAGAATCATATCAGAAGTTATAACAGTCACAACTAGTTTTTTTTTAACAGTTAAGGTTATACAAGGTACTAGTTAAATGTGCGGTTCCAAGAAATATCCATACTCACCCCACAGAAGGGATTGGAATTTCCTGGGGGGGGGGGGGGGGGGGCTCTCTAAAACCAAAACAATTAAATTAAAAATTGTGTTAATTTGTATTACTAAGGTGACAAACTTTTGAATACAGTTGAACCTCCAGTTGCGACCACCTCTCCTCAGTGATCAGTTTTCCAAAATACCAAATCTCTATATTTGGAACCTGTTGAAAGAAACCACCTCTCGCAAGCAACCATGACCACTTTTAGAGCTAAAAGTTTGAAATTTTCTCTTGTTTTTAACCTGACCTTTTTAAGTGACCACCTGACCGATAATAGAGTGGAAATTGGATAATATAATAGCATTACAGCATTTCTGAGTAGCACAAAAATTTCTCAACGGAAGTGCCATATTTTTTCTTGAAATTGACTTTTCATATAAATAAAACATTTAAAACATGGGTAAGTTTCTACAAATATAACATGCCAGTGAGGCAAAATTTTGACCCAATATGGTCTAAGCTCTTGTAAGCGACCACCTCCCGTAAGCAAACACCTAGGCTTGACATTTTGGGTGGTGGTTTACGGGAAATTCAACTGCTATTTATTAGAGCAAACTGTTTTAAAGTGTAAAATGGCACAATGAATTCCCTGTAAATTTTACTCTGTTAGAAAGTTGATTCATTTTGTTGTCTTGCTGACCAGGTCGTGGGGCAACAAACTGTACCTTGAGGAAACCATGTACAGAACAAGACTACTATGACATTCGCACAGCTTGTGACAGTGACCATAAGGTATGAGTGCTCATGAAATCAATGCCATCTCTTAAAAGCTTCTGTTTCCTTACTGGCTCTTGAATCAAATTAATTGAATAAGTTGTATTAATTGCCCTTAAGTAAAATAATAAACATGCTATTCTTGTACAGGGTTTGTTTAATTTCCTTCTTGTAGTACACTGTAATCATGTTGCCTGGCTCCTCTCTCAAGTTAGTTTCTCAGGTTGTCCTTTGGCCAGTTGGTGCAATGGTGTACCTTTTCTATATTGGTAATATATAGATTTAGCCAAGCCTAAAAGCAGAGCTCCTGGGCCGGGCTGTTCAAAGCCCAACTAAGCTAACCCATGATGAGCTAGAATTTTGATTTGAGTTTTGTAACTTTATGGTGAGGTTTTCTGTATAGTGTTTGGCCTTCTGTTTTGAGTTTGAATAATCTCAAAATACACAAAACAAAAGTGGTGAAAAAATTTGTATACAACAAAAATTTCAACCTCAGTTAACTTTTAATCCTGGGTTAGTGTTAACGGGCTTCCGAACAACTCGGCCCTGTTTACAACAAGTTACCGTAAAATATCCCTTGTCAATATGTCAAATGATGGAAGAATCTGCTACATGTACCTTGACATCTTTCCAATCATGCTGAATCATGGTTTAAAAAAAAAAACATTTTGATCAGTTCCTGTTTAGTTGTAATGGGCTGCATACTCGAGAACACTACTTTCTTATACATGCCAGCCCATTCACTGTTAATACATGTACATAAAATGCATCTAAAGCTACCTGAAAAAGTTTGTTTTTACATGAAGTACTGGTTTTGCATGATTTTTAAAACCTGTCTTTTTACATCTACCTAGACCCAAGTAAAGTACATGTGGATAGAGCCAAAAATTTGCAGAGAAGATGCAGACAATGCCAAAAAACTTCCGCCATCAGGAGCCAAAAAAGACTGTCCTCCGTGTAATCCCGGGATGCATGCAAACAGCACAGGAGCATGTGATTTCTGTCCAGTTGACTACTTTAGTGATGGCAAAGCGGGTATGATATCCTGAAGACTAAAATAAATAACTTGTTGAGATATCTTATTATTTTAATACAACGTCAACTGTTTGTAACTTGGGGTGCGAAGAAAACCAAATTTTAGCCCTTCCAGTAAGCTCTAACCATGATGTGCTAGCCTAAAAGTCATTTCACAAGCCCCCCCCCCCCCCCCAATCCCTCCTAAAATGTACCTCTTACATTGCATGTGTAATTTGAATTCCTAAGAAATTTCAGTTGCCCATTGGACAAGTGACAGACAGAATCCACTAGCCAAGAGCTATTGGACAGGACTTTCTTTGCACACTGCAGCTACTTCTATAAGCAATATATACATGTATATGGGACCAGTAAGGTGAATTTGCTTGTTGACCATTAAACTCACAGGAACCCAAGGGAACAGTAAATGTTGTCAACCACAGAAGTTACAGTGGTTTCATTATGGGCCTGTGGCCAGCCAAAACCACTGGCTAGTCAGCCATCTTTGGCTGGCTGCTCTCATGTTGTGCTGCTGTCGAAAAGTCTTAAAATGTGTAAAAAATATCATCAAAGAAACTTGTAAACATCCATCTCCCAGTTAGATTCCATGATCATGGTTTGCTTGATGTTTGTGCAAATGTCATGAAGCAGATGGGACATTCCAACCCTGTATAGTTTCCAGTCTTTCGTGTTATCTACTAAAACTTGGTGTCTTCACAGTAGCTAACTAAAGGTTTTTCTGAGGTGGGGCATGCATGGTTGGGGAGTTGGGTACCATGGCTGCGCACTATTTCTTTTCAGCCTTCTACTTAAGAATGTAGTCGCAGCTCTGAGTTAGGTTTCAGTTACACTTAGTACGTGGCTTCTGTGACATGAAGTGGTAAGGAGTATTGCATCTCCCCTGGACAGAATGTTAGTACATGGCTGGTAACTTCTCTTCTCCCCGTCCCTAAGTACTTGGTCATGCTGTGTGAACAGTTTTTCAGAACCCTTATTAGTTTATACTCCTTGGTGTAGACAGGCAATGTTTATGTGTCTTATCAAGAACACAACAAGACAATCCTGGCCAGAGCTCAAACCCTAATCTCTAAATCTAGAGTCGAGCACACAAACCATTAAGCCACCCCAAATACAGCATAACATTGGTAACTAAATTTTCAAGCGTAGGGTACATGTAGGTCTGATCTCCACAGCCATTTATTGGTTGTTATTAAGTAGTAGAATTCAACCAGTATACCAATGCAAATGCTGTAATCTGACTGGCTGAGCCATTGTACACTATCAGCCATTAGTGTGCAGTAGCTTGGTGTGGTAGACAAAATTGCAACATTTCCTAGTTTCTTGGAAGCTTTGAAAGAGCATTTAGAAACAAATGGATAATCAAATTCCTGAGAAGACTTAAAGGAGGGTATTTGATGAGCCCTTCGGCCTCGTCAACTTTCACCTCTTAGAAATCTCCAGCTCATTATCTAATTGTTGAATAGAGTTGTCTAATACACTACTAAGAAGTAGGCATTCTCTCCATTAGAATGCAAAAAGTGCCCTGTATCCACTGACGCTGTTTATGGCTACCATTTGAGGTGGTGGCGTGACATTCCAGAATTTGTAAGTGCTTCATGCTTCTCTATGTCAGGTAAGGTACACTGGAACTTGACGTGATCTAAATATTAAAGTGTGAAAACAAACACAAAATAATGCATTCCAAGCATACAAGATTGTCGTCATCAGTTTTACCACTAGTGCCTCAAAGTAGGAAAAATAGAACCTTTCTTGTGCTCTTGTACTTTTGTGCATTTTTATGTATGTACGTCACTTCTCAAACTCATGAATAATTTGTTAAGTTTAAATGAAGGAAATCAGGACTATGGCAGTGTTTGGATATCTGATCTTAATTAGCATAGATATTAAAAAATAATAATATATACCTCTTACTAACCAAGTTCGAGGGCCATATTGTGAGTTACGGACCGAGTTTTCCCTCATTGATTTATGGCCCAAGTGCAAAGTGCGGGGGCCAAAAATCAAAGGGGAAAAAACGATTATCCGTAACTTACAGTACGGACCGAGAAAACTAGGTTAGTAAGATGTTTATTGACAGCAACACGAGTCAATTTGAACTGTTGGTAAGTGACCCTTAAGTCAGTAGCAGGTTTTAACACACAATTTTAGAAGTAAAGAAAGTTAAGAACAAGTGGCAATAAATCACGAAATATTTGGCAACAAAAATAGCTTTAAATTTTAGTGGGCCATACAGTAGAATATGGCCCGATAAATTGACCAATCACAGCATGTGTAATAACTGAGAGATTAAAATAAATTTCCTGAATAACCTTTGGTTCCATATTATGACACACTAATGACTGACGGATCAGAGTACATATTTATCAGCAGTAACAGGAACATTACAATGTAAGCTACTATCTCAACTAATGGTACAAAAGAATTAGTTAAGTTCTGTGATACAGTAGAGTATCCAAAATGGCTGACAGACATTATTCACCTGCAATTAAGAATATTTTAGAGTACAGTATTTCTCATTTATTATTAGTTATAAAATGAATGAATTTATTTATTTTTATACTCCAGACCGTGGATGTACTTCAAAACAGGGCTGGCAGCCACGTGGAAACTACCTCGACAGTGGCAACAACCAAGCGGACGACGTCTATATGACATTGAAACTTCCAATCAAAGGTTTTGGAAGTTCTGAAGGCCTTGCCAATCCAGGACCAGGCCAGTATGGTATTGTGGAGTTTGTGTTTGAGATGATCTGCCAAGGAGAGTGTACCCTTAAGTTTAAAGAGGTAAATTTAATCAATCAACCATACTCAATACACTCTTATTACTCTTTGTTCTTCTTATAACTCAATATTACTCTTTGTGCTGCAACGATTCACCAACGCAGCAATGCATCCCAGTATTTTTCATCATGATCAATACATATATGTTATTTACCGACTGGGAGGTCCATATAGTGAAAAGCTGTGACCAAGGTCTTGAAATTGCTGCCTGAGGCAGCGTTTTCAAGCCTGAGGTCACAGTTTTTCACTATACGGACGGACCCTAAGCCGGCAAATAACATGTTTATTTTTTTTCCTGCAGTAAATTAGTTTTACAGATTACAAATGGGTTTGTTTACGCAACTTTGTCATTGAATCGGCTTCCATGCCGTCTACTAACGATTTGTAAAAAATTCTTAGCAACGAGCGAGTAACTCAGATAGTAAACAAAGAAAGAGGTATTAAAGAACAGATTTTTTTTGAATAACTTTATGTTAGTTGCATTTATTTCACCAGTTAAGTGTTGCTACAAAAAGAATTTCTGTCAGTTGTTGCTTTTAAAATCACTTGAAATCAGACATTTCTATTGTAAATTGAATAGCAGAAAGTGAGGAAATTTGTTAAGGGTATTCCACAGAAATTCTCCTAACTACAGCAATGATCAGAGAGGTAAACTTGACTGAAATTGACTCAAATTTTACGGCGAGAGAAACACAGGATTACGCGCCATTTCAGCGCCTAGCTACAAACAACCAAGCAAACTCTCACAACTTCAAAACACTCAATTGAATTTACTTACAGTGACTTTCCTTGCCATTTTAAAGTGAACAGAGAAAAACTTGCGTTGACTAATCGTCGATGGTTGTGTAAAAAAGGCAAAAGATTGACGATTACCGCTAACTTTTAGGAATGAAATTTAGGCAGCAGGGAAAAAATCCGGCCCGTGGGCTGTATGGTAAAAAGTTGGACTGGTCACGTGCGTATGATTGGCCAATCAAATTTGAGGATTTAGGATTCTGACCTGCTCACATGCTTGAGAAAAAAATAATAGTTAATATTAAAATGAAGCCCGGGGTGCTTGGGTACCACAGGCTATTAACTTTTGCCTGTGGGTGACTGGAAAAACAGACTTTTTTCATCTAAGTGCTGGACACCCAGGATCTCACGATTAGGAACCTTTCAGTTTGGGCTTGTAATTTTTCTTAGACCATAGCCTTGTAGCCATTTACTGCCTCGCCAAAGCTAAGATATGGGTGGCAAGATTTGGTCTAGTTTGCACAACAGAGATGTGCTAAATTAGTACAAATCACCATTGGGTGGTTAAAAAACTACAGAAAGACGCTTAAAACCTAAATTAATGTGCATATATAGGCAAGGGAGACCCTTAGGGACTTAAAAGTCCCTAGGGGTTACCTAATCCCTAAGTTAAAACTGGGGGATAGGCGCCTTGCAGGATCCGGTCACATGGTACGGAATTAATTACGCTGGGACGCAAGTTACGCAGTGGGACTTCCAAAACAAAGGAACTCGTACCAGTCCAGCCTGACTTTCCTTTGTTTTGGAAGTCCCACTGTGTAACTTGCGTCCCAGCGTAATTAATTCAGTACCATGTGACCGGATCCTGCAAAGGGCCTATTAGGTTCATAAGATAAGACTGTGTGTACATGTACATGTAGGCAAGTTTTGTGGGCACTTTGCAGTGAGAATAGTTGATTAAGTTAATATCACAATTTTATGATTCAGTAAAATAATGGTGATGAATGGAAAATAGTGTTTTAGCTAGTGTGTAGAGGTACATGCCAGTAATTATTGTATCCTTGGAGAATGTATTGTTGTAGCCCTAGTCTTGTTTAACTTTTGAAAATTATCATTTTAAAACCTGACTGTGAAATTATCATTAACTTTTACATGCATAAATTTTTCAGAGGCCCCGTTTCAAAGGAACAAGTTTGATTGAGACATGGACAGGAAATAATGGGAAACAGAAATACAGGTGAGTAAAGAAGCTATATCATAGAGGAGACTTTTGAAAAAATGGACCAATGTTTTCCAGTTTGTCAGTGAAGGCAAAATGCACCCATTAATCATTATATTTTATGTCAGAGCATTTTTTTCTTGATGAAACTGTCCTAAAATTATCTTATTTTACAATGAGTCCTGAGTAAGTGGTACTTGGGAAGGATTTCTCAGAAGTGCTCAGTGTGACTGCCTTGTCTTGGTATAGCTCCCCACTGGTTGATATGGAAAGGCACAGTGGCCTGTTGGAGAGCATGCTGGACTCCAGATTGAATGGTCTGGGTTCAAGTATTAGCCATGGTCACCATGTCACGTTCTTGGGCAAGGCATTTTACTCTCAGAGTACCTCTCTCCACCCAGGTGTTTAATGAGTGTCAGTGAGTTTAGTGCTAGGGTAACCCTGCGTGGAATGCATGTAGCATTCCATCTGGACGTGACTAGTAGTAAAGGAAGCCTGGAAAAGTTCTGGCAATATAAGACACTTTGTCACTGTTCTACTCGTGCTTTCAATCTGAGTACACCCTTGTCAGGGCTGTCATTAAGTTTTGAGTCACCTGTACCCTTGTTCTCCACAGCCGTAGCAAACTTGTTACTTTGTGGGTGAATTATATCAACAAAAGGCAATTTTACCCCCGCCCCCCCCCCCCTCCCCACCCGTAGCATCAAGGGAAAATCAAGCATACTCAGCTGTAACAGGTGTTATGGGTTATGGCCCCTAATGACAGCCCTGCTTGAACTATAATGAGGTGACTCTGAGGAGATGGTGCTTGGACTTTTGTTGGGGAGTTGGGCATGTTGATCCTTTTCTTTCTATGTGTGTACTTCTTTAATACTTGTGCCTTGTTACAGTAATATAATTATGACTCAGTTTTCATGCCAAATGGAAATCATAGTAATATGGTGCATTATACTTGAATTGCTCTGAAAACCTTCATTATCTATCTTCCAAAAGTTGAATAGAATTAAATGAGGATAGTTCCAGGATTCAGGAGTAATTCATTGGTTTATTGCATCAGCTCTGTTTAATATGAATATGAATATGAAGCATATGAAGCAGAGCTGTTTATGGCAATAATGCAATGAATCACTCCTGAATAATAATAATAATAATAATAATAATAATAACAATAATTCTAATAATTGAAAAAGTTGAGTGGTCTCTGAAAACAGTTCTACACAAGTTCATTGTGAGTAGAATTATGTGAAGATTTATAACTTTTTTTTGTTGTTGTTTTGTTTTCAGTTACATCATTTCATCTCAGAAGAGCACAGAATTTATCTGGATATTCCAAAAAGAAACTTCATTTTATTTTGAGGATAATGGACTGTCACAGAGTTACGTTGATGACCGGTATGTTAATACATTGCCACTCTGTGGGGTTCAACTTGACTTCCTATGGCATTCATATAGGGCCAGCATTGATTCTTTAAAGGCCAAGGAAGTATCCATATTGGGTCAGCATGGCATCTAGATAGGGCCATTGCAGCATCAACATGCAGTAAACATTGCATGTCCACAAGTGTTAAATTTGCAAAGACTTGCAGAGTGGTTTTCAATTGAATGTTGTAAAGCAAAAACCAGTTACAATACCAGTCACAATACCAGTTACAATACCATTTAGACTACTCAGCCAATCTCAAACTGTAGTAAAACTTAAACCAAAACCAAAGTAATTCCTTGATTACTTTTGGCACTCAGTTGAAAACTGCTCTATGCTCTCTGTGTCATTGACTGCCATGTACTTGTATACATCTGTCATAGTTGCAAGTTAGATGTGTATCATCTGAAATTCTCACCTTTTGACCTGTTTCTTTACCACTTTGCATGACTCTATTCTACAAAAGTTGTCATCAACTACCATGTACTAACTTGTAAACATCTGTCATTGTTGCAACTTTAAAGTGTATCATCCAAGGTGCTTACTTTTTGACCTGTCTCTTTTCAAACTTGCCACAATAACTACTGACATCTTGTTAAAGTGCGTATCACAGAATTTTTTAATTTTCTTGTTAGATTCCACATCAGCTTCTGATGTGAAAAGCGAAAACATTTTTCCCGTAGCGATTTTCCTTCACCATGTTTTAGCCGTTTGAAAATGTGAAATATTACTTCCGGTTGGGTCAAAAACCACGTCAAGAGAGAAACCGGGGATACACTGTAGTTGGGTTGTTACGTGTCATCTGGAACACATCGACAACTAAACCAAAGAAAAGTGAGAGATTCTAGGAACGATATTTGTCGACAACCGTTCAGTTTTCCAAGAAATGAGGTTTGCTTCTTTCCTTTGAAAGTTCTAAATTAGAGACAGAAACAGTGATGAGGGTGGTCTGATACAAATGATCACCCTTCTGTTCATTTGCTTAAATGTTTGATTTTGTTTGTTTTCTCTCTGTTGTGATCCAGGGTGAAGATCTACTCCATTACTGTGAACAACACCTTCGGAGGAGGTGCAGATCACTGTCGTGAGTGCCCAGTCTCATCAGGAAATGGGTATGTATGATTGTATGTACATGTATACACATTACCAAAAGAATGTTACTTATAGGCGAATCTTTGCTGACGTCATTGTCTACATTTTCCCTCATTAAAATACGACTTTTTGGGTAGAAGTCATCGAGCTAGACACGAATTGACTATAAACATTTAAAGAGCTTGTCAAACGTAGTAATTGGTGAAAGTTTTGGCTCTTTTTGTGTAGTATTTTAGCAGAAATTGGCTTTTACAAACTGCAAAATAACTGGATGGCAAAAGCGCTGATGAGCTCATGCATTCTTTGTAAAATTTTGTTCTTTTAGACCCATGTCGCCCAAAAGGTATTCAATACATTGGGCTCAGATTCCTTAGGACAGTTAATCGTGCTGTGCCCTCTCAATATTCAGAATTAATGTTTTTATAGCTCCATCAGAAACTGTATCGCTTATGCTAATGAGACGAATAATGTAAACAAAGATTCTTTTATTTAGCTAGGAGATAGCTATTTTAGGCTGGCTTTTACAAACCAAATATTAAGTACAAGTATTTATTCATGTCCTCACTCAATTTAAACATAAACATACGTAATTAGAGCAGTTTTCAATGGAGTGTTGTCAAAGCAAAGGCAAAATCAAACCAATTACTTACCATTTTGGCTACTCCTGAAGTTAATCTCAAACTGTAGTAAAACCAAAACCGAAGTTATTGCCTGATTTCTTTCAACATTCAGTTGAAAAAGATAAGTTGACAGGTGAGTTTTACAATTGACAGCTTTATTTTAAGCTTGCTTATGCTGGTGCTTAAGTGTTAGGCATATTTTTAGGCATGTGTACATGTATAATAGGCATGCTTTTGTTGGTAGCAGGAGCCAGTCTTTTAAAGTGTGAGGCAGAGAATCTATCCAGTTTTGGTCTAGGTAACCAAATCGACAGACCCTAAGCAAACTGTTTACAAGCGCAAATACTGCTGCTCTGGCCACTGAGTGACTGTTACTGATATATTGAATGTTACTGTCGAGGGACGTCACAATTTGTTAGCTTTCATTAAAGTTCATTTTGTCGATATTTGTTTTTTCAGTATTGCTAATAATTAGTTGGTTGCTTTTCTATTTGCAGATGCATCAGTTGCCCCAAGGGTAATTACGTGGACACAAAGAATCACAAGTGTGTGCCATGCCCCAAAGGTGATTGTTATGTTTTTATTTTATGGTACTTGGTCTTAATTGTCTCATTTACAGTTCATCACTTTAGGCATCTTACTGTACCCAAATTCTCAATCAGCCAAACTTATGAAGTCACTGACCTGATATGGCTACACAGACACTTGGCTGAAATTGGGTTTGGTAAATACCTAATAGCACCTTTTCTAGTGTGCTTAGGCTGCACATTAGGTTTGTTTGATCTCGTGATTGGTATTTTGTTTTGACTAAGTATCGCCAAGATATGAAACATGTCTCTACAAAACTAGCCTGATATGCTGCCAAAACATCCGAAAAAGGTATGATTACCGGTAGGTGTAAATAGCAGACCTTCAGTTCAGTGAACAAAGATTGCAATATTGTATTCAAAATTTGTTAATGGCATTGTGAAAATTTACATTGTATTTTCAAGCATCATAAGTTTTGAAGAATGCCAAGCTAACTGGATGAGAAATTTATCTTCTTCTCATCCATGCCATGGTACTTGGAGCTTGCTGCACCCAGATGCCCTCGGGCAAATTTTGATCCCATATAGCTCTCCTACTTTGTCAGTTGTTGTAATGCATATGTATCTCGGTCAGTGTTGTAAAGAGATGCACTTCTGTCTTCAACAGACACTTACCTGAATACCAGTAACCCGTATGGGGCAGATTCCTGCATCCCATGTGGTCCAGGACTCAACAGGTAACAATTTACGGTTTGTTTCATTTGAACCTCGTTATAACATGGCCCAACGCACGCAAGCTTTTATAGCTCAGTTCTAGAGCATGGTATCTGTGCGTGGAAGGCTGTAGATTTGTTTGCAGTTGAGACCACAGATTTACTGATTGATTGATCACCAATTGATAAAAGTATTTCTGAATTTTCCAGTCAATTCTTCCAATAATGAATTCATTAATGGAAAGGTTTTTTTCGTTGTTTATTATTTTTGTTGTATTTAGTTAACGCTGAGTATCTTTGCGTTATTTCAGTGAAAAAGGATCAACTCTGTGTCATTCAACGTGCCATTTTTTCTCAGCAAAGCACAGGCGAATGTTCAATCTCACTGATCTACAGGGGTAAGAACTACCATATTACATGCTGTCTTGATGAAAAGTTGAATTCTCTTTACCATTGTAGAACATTTCTTTAATAGTACTTTAAGAATTTCAAGGCACATCGAGGCAACTAAGCCTCTTTTAGGTTTCACCCGTGCTGTCCCAGAGCTTGTTAATAAGTTTATCTTCTATTTCATACGAAGCATTCATCTAACTTGTATTTTGTTGGTTGGAACCCGTGAAATAACGTAAAATCCGAAAACTATTAACATATTATCTCTGCAGTATTATCTCTAATCTTTCAAAGAGTAATAGTGAAAAGTGATGGTGAGAAATTGTACTTGTGTGATTGTTAAATCCCTTGTGGGCATATTTGAATCTTGTGCGTTGAGGTAATTTTACACAAGAATTGTAGAAGCCTGTTAGAATGTGTATTTTTCAACGAAAGATTAAAATAAATGAACGAGCGAGGGAATAATAAGCACTTAATGACTGGCCGCAACGGAAACAGTGAGTTTTATTTCCCCGAGACCCTCAATGACATTGAGGGTCGAAGGGAAACAAAACTCACTGTTTCCCGAGGGGCCAGTCATTAAGTGTTTTGTTAAAAAAAACTGCGAAAAACTGATTTGTACGAGCGGCAGTCAAGCAGAGCTGTCCTACTGAAACGACACGATAACAGTCTTTTTCTTTGCAGCCAACAAAAATAAAGACAATACTTAACTTTGCCTTATTCTAATGCTTAACTCGAGAATTCTGGCTTTGATTTGACGAGGAACAGCATATTTTGTTGTAAATGACGCAACTATATTCCTACCTGGCGAGTGGCGACAGCGATCGAAGAGCGAGTTGCCGAACGCGCCCGACCCATTTTTGACATTTTTGGCGCCAAATTAAAAGCTTGAAGACACAATGTTCAAATTTCCCCTTTGTTAATCTGATATGTTTTTCCCCAATTATAAATCCCTTTTCTTGAATAATGAATGCCTTCTCTAGTGAGAAACGTTGCCCGACTTCAATGGCTTTTTGACATCAGGCCGACTGGCACACAAATTTGCCGCTGTTTCAAGGTGCACGACCTGATCGCGTGCGAGTCGAAAGTTCAAGTTGTTGTTTTCCTAGGGAGTTAGTGAGGTTTGACCCACGGCACGTGACACGTTCTCCTCCAATCGGAAAACGTGTTTGAGTTAGGGGGTATAACAATGCCTCCTGTCTTCAATTACATGTTTTTCTCACAACAAATCTTATATGTCGTTTTATCTTTCTTACAATCTTTGTCATGTGATTTACACAGTGTAGTCAACCTTAGGGCTTGTCTACAACAGGAACCTCGAGCGCACAGTGAATTGTAGCTAATCACTTTTCGTCTTTCTGTAGGACTCACAGTGTTGCCAGTGCTCCGTCATTTACCAGTCGTGGTTTCCGCTACTATCACCTCTTCAACTTGAGTCTCTGTGGTCATCCATACCAGCTAGCAAAGTGCCACAGCAATATCAGTCTTAGTTCTGGGAAATCAGTGAGTATGATTGGTTGATTGCACAGTTCACCATGTTACACGATTGGCTGAAAAAACTCACGCCACTTTTTCATCCAATCACATGTAGAACTAAAACTAACCGTGACTCGTTCGCACGCTTTTTCCCGCGCTTCGCATAATTACTTCGAGCTCTGATTGGTTCATTGTATTGTCTGCGTGCTCTCTGATTGGCCAGGGTGATTACTTTGGTTTTGGTTTCACGACACTCAATTGAAAAGCGCTCTATCTAGCATCGTCCAGGAGTTTGGTTTGAAAAAACGGCGATGTGGACGCATGGTGGTATAATAGATAGCACGATAGGCTCGGAGCGAGGGGTCCGGGAACGAGCCCTGGTCGGGGTCGTTGTAGTGTGTCCCTGGACAAGACACTGGCAAGGGACGAAAATAGGAAAGGAGTGTGACGTGGGAGAGCACCATAAGCCCTTCTCCTATTTTTTCTCTCGCCTCTTTTCGCGTTTCTCTTCAACTCGAGGAACGCCTGGAACAGCCTACTGTATAGCAAATCGCAGATACCCTGGGGTAGCTGTTAACTGTATGGAAATGTTCCTTGTAAACGGCCACTGACAGTACAAAGTATAGGTAGCCATTTACATGTAGAACAGAAAGTACTGCCAGATTTAGTGAATGTCTGTTTGATTGTCTTGTCCAATGTTGATTGGGACTAAAAACCGTTCTGTGTTCTAGCTTTGGCCCGTAGTGATTTGTGGCGTTCGTTACAGTACTTACATTTAGTAGAAGATGTGATCATACTATGAAGTTCTTTTATTAAAGCGGGAATAACGTTAAAGGGAGTTTTCTCGGCGGTGTCCGTTTATAGGAACTTAGACACAAAAGGGAATGTTTCAAGTGGCCTCTCTGTGGCGGATTATAGGAACGTAAAAATATACATTGTAAAATTTCTACGAGAGTTCAAACAGAGTTATTTTTAGGTGCTCATAAGAGAAAGTTTATGTACTACACCTTGAACCAATGTTTAAACCTGAAGTTAAATAAGTGGGCGGGGAAAATTTTGAGGGCATTTGACAGTCTTGCCTGTCTTCAATCTTGCGATATGTGTACATCTGCTTGACACAGCACCTTTAATTTAACGATGTTTTTTGACAGGAATACTACAATCTGACGTCACCTGTTTGTCGTATGACTGTCGTACCCGGTCCTCCTCAACTTGTCACCACTCAGACAATCAGGTTAGTCGAATACTTAGTTTTGTTTTATCCTGAACAAATCGCTAAGCGAAACCAAACATCCAGAAGCTTGTGCGGTTTCATTGCCCCCAATCTTGTTTAGAATTTAATCCACTTCCTTCCTAACTTCTGCTTTAATAATTTAGGGAAGACAGAGTTGCCATTATTAGGGGAAAACTTCTTCCTAGATATGATTTGTTTTTATATCAAAACGAAGTCCAACCAGCCCAAAATTCCAGGGTGGCTCTTTTCAACTAGATTGACTCAACGTGCAAACATTCAGTGACTTTCGAGGACATAAAAAATGACCCAAGAACGGCCATTGTTCATTTTTGCCTAGAGCCCTTCAACCGTTTAACCAGCCTGGAAGTAGATACTTATAAGTAGTTTTTTTGAAAAACATTTCAGAATAAAAACTAGCGGTAAAAAACGACGTTTCGATCTCTCTGAGATCATTTTCAAGTTGAAGAAAAAACGAATGAAATATACATATATAAGTACAAATTAGGGCGTGAGAATGTCAAACGATAAAATATGTAAATACAAGCGCTAAAATGTAAGAGTTAAATTAATAAACTACTATAAAAAAAACCTATATGAATAACTTTACACGGATTGAATCTGACTGTTTGTTCAAGGTTGGCTGATCTACGAAATGCTCTTTATAAAGGAGCTGAAGCCAACCTTGAACAAACAAATGGAAGAAGATAGTTCAAATTTTAAAACTGGTGACCCAATTATTTTTGGTTATCCAATTTCATCTGTGCCCTAGTTTAGTTCCATTTCCTCAGGAAAAAGTAAATTATAACTTTGGAATAGGCCATTTTGGTATTCTCGGTATTAGACTGGCACTAGCTTGCAGTCGAGGCTCATGCGGGGAGATACCATTAAAAAGACATTAATGTTATTTGTATTTGAAAACTCCCTGCATTAGCCTCAGTTGCAAGCTAGTTCCAGTCCAATACCATGAATACAGATATGGTCTATAAAGGTTAACAAAGGTTAAAGGTTAAAAAAACTGTTGTTATCTTTCAGCCTTGCTGATCGTCTTGTGGGTATTTACGAGGATATCGGTGACAACTCCACCAATGAAACATCAGTGTTTGCTGAAAAAGGAGGTATTACACTAGTTATTTTTAGTCTTTTTTTTCACAGATTCTGAGGCCAGGAAAAAGGCATAACAGGCTAATTACATAGCCTAACTTCCCCGTATTCACTGTTTTCATTCAATGCTTTGTTAACATCGCAGGTGCAGTGACAAACACCTCGACCTTTTTCCTGTTCAAGTTCCACAGCGGCACGTAAGGCATTCTTCTTCTCTCTCTCTCTCTCTCTCTCTCTCTCTCTCTCTCTCTCTCTCTCTCTCTCTCTCTCTCTCTCTCTCTCTCTCTCTCTCTCTCTCTCTCTCTCTCTCTCTCTCTCTCTCTCTCTCTCTCTCTCTCTCTCTCTCTCTCTCTCTCTCTCTCTCTCTCTCTCTCTCTCTCTCTCTCTCTCTCTCTCTTTTTTTTTTTACTTCATTTAGTAAATTAATTTTAAAAAATACTTTCCTCTGTGTTGCTTTGTTGTAAAACATTCAAGATAGAGACTTGTGCGTATTTAAATGAATAGGCCCTTTGCAGCTAACCCATAACGTGACCTACTTTTCATAAAATTATGGGCTATAACTTAACAAAGGCCAGAAATGGAACAAGCATGTCGAAAATATCAAAATGGCCAAGTTTGAGGCCCCCCATCATTAAAGAAGGAGATTTTATGACGGTCCGAATTTTTAAAAGAATGAGAAGATTTGTATGGAAAAAGTTGCTGGAGAGCAAGGTCTTGAGCAAGGTCTTGCTCTCCAGCAACATTTTACATACAAATCCATTAAATTTTCCGAAAATTCCAACTGTCGTATAAACTTACTCTTTAATTCCAGGGGCCTCAAACTTGGCCATTTTGGTGTTTTTGATGCGCTCTTTCCATTTCTGGCATTCTTTAAGTTATAGCCCATAATATAAAGATTTTCTAGGAAAAATTTAGTCACGTGACCCCAGCTGCAGAGGACCTATTGAAAGTTAGAAAGATGTAAATTCTGTTGTAATGAAGACGGGAGAGAAAGAAAAAAATCTGAGTCCAGAGCAAGAGTCGAACGCCTAACTTTTCCAGTTGGATGCTTTAACCACTGAGTCACATGGACTCGTGGCTCGCTAGCCTTTACTACTGCTAGAACAGATGGAAAGAAATATTAGTTGTGCAACGTTTTCAAGTGGTATATCATGGAATATTCTACGAGTTACTTGTATTTTCGCGATACACACACGGGCCTTTCGGCGAGAAAACCAAGAAAATACAAGTAACTCGCGGGATATTTCACGATGTACCACGAGAGAGTGTTGCATAACCAATTTATAACACAGTCAATGCAACATAAGCGTGACGCATGATGGGAAGGTTGGATGTAGTATCGTCGAATATACAACGGCTTTCCTGTATTCTGATTGGCTGTTTTTTCTATGGCATGGTATAAATGACGTTATCTATTAAGCTTAGAGGGATTATAGAACAAAAAACACCGAACTGTATTGTATTTTTTGCCTTAGGACGAATTTCTCTTAAGGGCGGTGCATTCTGGACGACGTATCTACCAAAATTTTGCTCAATCGTTTTTGTTTTTCAAGTTCGACGTTCTTGATCTATCTTAATTTTACCATATCTGAATCATACGTATTTTTCTTTAATTTATTTGCCGATATCCTACCTTAGTGGACAAGTTATTTCAGGTTTCCATTGCTTTTATTTTGTTCATCCCAAAGACGAATCTGATTTTAGCTTACACATCTCTTGTTTGTCTGGTTTAGCCCCACTCAAGCTTGCCCCAATGGTCGATCAGTTTGGGCTACAGTCTTGTGCGATGTCACAGCAGGAACGGTAATTCTTTGATTAGTTTTATTTTTTCTTTCTTTCTACTGCTTTCAGTCTTCGTTGCTGCTGTTATTTGGAGTTGCAGAAGTATGGCTTTTAGGGCGCCCTATTTTTGTACCAAATGCTTTGTAATACGTAACAACAGTGCAATAACTTTGAGTGATATTGTTTTTTATAGGGTGTGCTTGATGTGCCCTCTAAGTGTCCAGATGGAACATGTGATGGTTGTCGGTAGGTTTCAGAGATACTTAAATGGCGACACGTTTTTGTGAACAACAACAACGAAAGTACTATTGAGTTCTTCATTTGAAACTTGTGATAGCTACTTGGATGCTCAGTTTCTTGTAGTTAAATGTTGTATCGTGATCTAACAACTTCTAACAAGAATTAAGTGAAAGTCACCTACAATTCGTTAGCTCTGTTTACTTGGTGCATTAAAGGTTTGCACCAACGTGGTGCTTAAGCTCACAGAGCTGTATTTTTTAAATATTCAGTGCCTAGAGCATGTGACGTTGTATCAGTTTCGCTTGTCAAAAACGTGTTAGCCACTGTTATCGTACTAGAAGGCTTTGTTGAAACGTCGCAGTGACAAAAACTAGCTCTCGTAATATTGTGGTTATGGCACAACTACCGTCGGACATCTAGACCAGGGGCCAGTTTCTCGAAAGCCCCGGAAACTTTTCGAACCCGTAAAGCCATTTTTAGTTCATCCGTATCTAAAAATGGAGAAGCGTCTATATAGGCCTGAAACTTCTTGTATGAAGGAAACGTCAGTTCATATTAAGAACAGAATATGTGAATAAAACAGCTCTGCAATCATAAGGTTCGAGATTTTGCTATGGCTTTCCTGGTGTGAAAACTTTTCTGGACCTTCGAGAAACGGGCCCTAGGTCAATTAAGTTTGCTCACAACTTAGAGTACAGAAAGCTATCAGATATACCGCAATGTCTCGTCTAAGTATTTTACTGAAAACTTGTGGGTAAATCTCACTGGTGCATCTAAAGCTCTGTATGATCTGTAACGGCTCAGGCGTAATGAGGGGGAAAGTTGTCAAGTTGTTTTAGTAATCGTCAGCTTTGATTTAAATCTGTTAGGTTTGAGATCTTGTGGCGAACAAAGATTGCTTGTCCCATCTGTACAGTCTCTGATTACAAACAAGTCAAGTCCTCTTGTGAGGTGAGTTTGATTAAAATGCAATTTCTCCGTAATGGCTCCACTAAAAGTAAAACAGTATGGCAAGGAGAAAGTGGATTTCAATGTGAGCGCAATCACAGTAAACGGAGCGAGCGAGATTCTGGCATCTTTTAATGGTTTCCTTTAAATTTTTTTATGTGCATCGTTGTCCCTAAGATAGGGAACCTTAACAATGATATGCTAACAAAGGCAATGTGGATTCTAAAGGGCATGCTCGCTTAATTCCTAAAGGTGTTAAACATTAAGATAAGAACTAGCTAAGCTTTTTCCAACTGCAATTTGCGCTGACAACTCTGACGGCCAACAACTTGAGAAATTTGTTGTAATTGTCGAACTGTGATATTAGAAATTATCGAACTGTTTATTACATGACCAGAGCAGCTTACGGGACCAATATTAAAGTAACATCGATATTTTTACTAACGATTGTGTCTCTCCCTAGAGTGGAAAAAAATCGTTAACCTACATGTGGAAACAACCAAAGTGAGTAAGCCTTCTGTATTCTTCAGATGAAAGTGTTTTTGCTGTGAGTAGTCCCTAGGCCACTCAGTCGCTCATTTGTCACATTTGGGCAATCATACACAGTAGAAAATAAGCTCGAGATGGGACCATCACTAACTGCCTACTCACAAGGGACATCGTTTTTGAAGGTTGGACCGTAGTCACTGATGCTGAACAGATAACTAGCAATTAAGTGCTGATGTTAGAGCGGTGTTCACTTCAGTGTTGAAAAGTTTTTGGTTTTGCATTCACTACACGATTGGTGTAGAAAACTCGTGCCACTTTTTCATCCAATCAGAAGTAAAACCAAAACCAAACGTGATTCGCTCGCACTCGTTTTCCCGCGCTCGCGTCAGCTTCTTGGATTTTTTAAGTCTTGGTTGGTTCCTTGGATTGCCTGTGTCTTTCGTGATTGGTTAGAGAGATGACATTGGTTTTGGTTTTAAGGCACTCAATTGAAAACTGCTCTAAAGATCTTGTCTTGTTTTGTTGATCATTTCAGACTGTGTCGCGATGGAGTTCCCTTACCGCCTGTAAAGCACCTCAATTGCGAAATTTGGGAACAGTCAGTTGGTTCAGCCTTGAAGGATTTCAAGGTACGAAAACTTGTCAATTTTGTCTTGTAGTGGCTTTTGAAAACTCCCTCCCGTTTTTGTAAGGTAAAGTCTGCATACAAGCCAAGTGGCCCATCAGGCTGAAGCTCTGCTATCCCAGTTTCTGTAGCATGAAGCGACTAAGAGTATTTCTACTCCCCCCTGGATGGGATGCTAGTCCATCCAGAGTTACCCCTCAGCATTAAGTTCGCGGGTACCCATTTGAAGAGTATGAGAGTGAAGTGTCTTGCCCAAGAACACAGCAGTATATCCCCGGCCAGGGCTCGAACCCGGACCGCTCGATCCGGTGTCGAGCGCACTAACCATGGGGCCACCGCGCATCCCATCCCGTTGTTGTAAAACCTAGTTAAGTACGTGTAGGATTTGCATGTACAGTCACATAAAAAGTCTCAGATTCGAGCCAAGAAATTCCATGACTTTAGCGTCACTGATAGGCACAGTAGCCATTTTGACAGGTGTGCATTTAAGCGCTAGCTAGGGGTTTTGTGATGTGTTCTTGCGAGAGAGGATAAGCAGTAAGAGAGTGCATCCTCCATTTTCCCCATACAGGCTTTATTCTCAAGGTTATCCCCTCGCATGTTAGTTTTAGACATCACATGGTGCCAAGGTTTTCTGTTTTCTGCCTCTGTTTTTCTTTAGGCATAGAAAAGGAATAAATGTGATTTTGCATAATTATTTGCTTGATCTTTTCAGATTGGGATTGCTGTGGTGGCTGCCCTGGTAGTCCTCATGATTTGCACCATGTTTGGCCTGTGGTACAAGAACAGGAAGTATGTCCTTAAAAGAACTACCGTTCAACGCCTTCAAATGGTTTTTCAAATCTTACATTCACTTTCGTAAACTTTGGTATTTTTGGAGAGCAATTTTCAGCGTCCTACAAAAAGGAAAGTTTTCTCAATTCTTATTAGAGTATGTTAGAGCGGGCATAACCTGTGACTTAAGCGTCCTAAAATGATTATTTCATGCTTTCTAACACGTGTCTTCCACGTGATGAGCAATGAAATCAATGAGATCAAGTGCTCAAAAATCAGTTTTGTCGTTAAAAACTTTCTCTTACGTTCTCTACGTCAATAACCGCAGGCTAGGTTGATTTGAACCCATAAATTGGTGGGTTAACTACGAGAGGATGCAACTCTGTGTTTAACATTTCCATCTTAATCATTGGTAGGCTTAATTACAAGTATCATCGCTTAGTGGCAAGCAGTGATCGACCAGGTGAACTACCTCAGGTTGAGAAATGTGTGGTGGATGACGATGAAGAAGACGAGGAGGAGGTAAGAGATGTTTCTTTGCTTTCCATCTTGTGACTTAGGAACCCTTTAGTTGAATTTGCTGATTATTGAAAGATCTTGGATAGTTTTCGAACTTCTTCGCCGTCGTGACTTTCGGAAATCTTCGAAAGCTTTCGTGTGTTTGTCGGTAATCTTCGGAAGACTTCGGGAAATGTTTGGTGAAATACGAAAGTATTCGGATGGTCCTCGGCGTTACATCTCGTGAAGTTATACGATATCATTTCCCGTAGCTGGTATGAATTTTATCCACGACTTTGTTTTTTTCACGGTAATTGAGTCTATCGTGTCCTCCCACGTAGGTTCATTTCAGGGTCGGCAAGGACCGCGGAAAAAAAATTCTCAAGAAGATTAAGGACATGGCTAGTGGAGGAAAGAAGAAGGTAAGGTTCTCGTCTTTTGAATTTACAGTATTGCAGCACAGACCGTGTCTTGTGCATGTTGTACGCGACAAACATGTTCTTCACAGCTCTTGAATTTCACACAACTCTTTCTTGGGGTATCTGAAGTTTGATGTTTGCTTTAACATCGATCAGTCCAACTGAGGCGACTACATACTTTCAACAACGTTTCAGTTATGATCAAGGTGAACGCCGCCAGCCCGTATCGAAAGATCCCACTCTTGATTTTGTCAAAGATCCCACTCTTGATTTTGTCGACTATATTTTGGACCCTGCTTATCGTAAAACAGCAAATAAACATAAATTTGCAGAGAAGAATTGAACTTTCTTCCCCGAGTATTCTCCCTGTGGTTTGTTATTTCGTGCATTTCGTTCATACTAAACAGCAACTATACAGTAAAAACCTTTGTGTAAGAACCTAGTGATTTAAGAACCTGCTGGGAGAAGCTTGCCATTTTGAAACCCCAAAATATAAGAACCTGTTTGACCAAGCAAGATCAAGCAGCTTCTTATATGTGGGTTACAGTTAAATGATGAACTCTTGTTATAGAGACATCACTACATATACATTCTGTAATTGGCTGTGTTGGGCTTATCATAATAAAGTTGTGAATAAATACAGTTTGTACTGTATCTTTAGGACCAATACCAAGTTTATTTTTCTGGTAATTAACCTAATTAAGAACCTACTTAGCCAAAATTGCAGATAACTACCCCAATTTTGCCAGACTTCAAAACATGAAAACATGTAGGTTCTTCCACTTGAGTTTTTGCTGTAATATATCAACTGTTGTGCGTTCTTATACCTTGTGACTCGTGGCCGGCTTGTTCAGGCAGTAACGTGCCTTGCTGCCCGGTAAGGTCAGCTTTATTTCTGTGCAGTGTATTTAGTGTTTGTTGTATCCTAGGAGAAAGTCACGTTTGATGACGATGATGACGAGTATTTTGAGTCTGTGCATCTGGAGGCAGGCAAAGAGGCACTCACGGATGACTTCAATTGAACACCAACAAGCACAGGACTAACTGCAGTAAATTCATATTACGCTCTGATCCATTTAAACTAGAGTCTCTGTTGCGATCTTCACTGATGCTCAACTTTAACGATCATCTGTCAGCCCGCCACAGAAGCATTAAACTAGCAAGTAGAAAGTGCTAAATAACAACAGAGTAATGCTGTTAATGATTAAACGAGCTTAAATTCAAGGTATTGAAGAAGATTGCAAGATTTTACTACTGTCTACCCGATGTAGCACAGATAGGTCTGTTCTTCAATAGACAAGACAGCGTGACATTCTTGGCTGTTTGGCATGACAAAATGATGCTGTCACGCTTGAGGAGTCTGTAGTAAAACCCTATAGAGGCAAGATTTTAATGCTGTCTGTCCAATTATTCATACAATATTCTCAAGATCTCGTGAAAATGCCAAAATGTTTAAAACAAAGTGGCCCTGAATTTGCAATGTTGGGACGACGTAGTTGGCAAATACCCCTCACCCCCACCCCCTACTTTGTGCATATTTCGATTCCCACCAGTAGCTGTTAGGGAACTTTTTCACGGCTTTGTTTATCCTTAGGCTGACTGTTAAATGACTATAAACTGTTTATAGACTGGAGTGCTACATCTAAGCGAGTTTAGATAGGGTAGGGACAAACTGAAAAATTTAATTCGCCCACCGCTCACCTTTCGCTTATCAAGCGTGAGTCATTATGCCCACCCGTGAGCAAGATTTTGACAATTAATTATCTTTACAGTTTTGACGTAATAGACCCTTTGCATGATCCGGTCACATGGTGCGGAATTAATTTCGCTGGGACGCAAGTTACGCAGTGGGACTTTCAAAACAATGGAAAGTCGGGCTGGACTGGCACGAGTTCCTTTGTTTTGGAAGTCCCACTGTGTAACTTGCGTCCCAGCATAATTAATTCCGCACCATGTGACCGGATCGTGCAAAGAGCCTATTACTGGTTTAAGATTGCACTTGCAAGAAGGAGCACACAAATAATATAAGTGATTATATTTTCAGCACTCCCAAAGATACAATGGAAATTCATTGTATCAACCTCTTCTTTGATGCGTCCAATCATAGTTAATGGAGGGGAATGGTTATGAAACTCGGCAAAGTTCTTTTTTGTATGTTTTTGTTCTCTTTCTTGGCCTTGACCGTGCGCAAAACACAATAGTTATTTACTACTGACCGATGAACTAACTAATATAAGTGTTTTGATTGCGTTACTCATGCATAGTGTATGAACGCAAAACAAAAGATTGTGCACGGTCGTGGACCTTCCAACATAAATCTTGGCATCTTTGTTTTCTCCTTTGACGTTTGCCAGGCTTCATATCCATTCCCCTCTATTAACAATGGTCCAATAGGCCATATTCGTATTCTCTGTATTGAACTGGAACTAGCTTGCAACTGAGGCTAATGCAGGGAGTTTTTTCAAATGCAAATGACTTTTGTCTCTTTTTAATGATATTCCACGCATGAGCCTCCACTGCAAGCTAGTTCCAGTCCAATACCGAGAATACGAATATGGTTTACTTAAGTGTCCTAACATAATTATTACGACCCACCACATAAGGCGGATGTTGACAGTCCATTGGTAGACGGTTACCATTCAGACATGATTTTAGTAGTGTAGTAACAAATTTATTTGCTTAGAGTGTTTCATAGATTCAGGTATGTTTTGTTATCTTTGAGGGCGATAATTCTCTCCGTACTGTATTCAATATTTATGACACCACAAAGATGTGGTCAATGTACTACTTAATTTTTAGTAGAATAGTAAAATAGATCACGGCACATAGCTCAAGTGATAGAATTGTAACACCTGCGCTGATGTGACAGCCATTTTGAATTTTAAAAACGAGGTGACCTGGTGCGAGGTCGGGAGCTGAAAAATTATTGCGGGGTCTGGGACGACCGAGAAAACTCGGAAATTTCTCCGGATTTACGATCACATGCCGATAATGTTCCTGAAGGTTACGAACTCCAGAACCGATTTTCGAATGTTACTTGCTTCCAGACCTCTCAGAAGTTGACTGCGTTTTAAAAATCTAAACATGGCGAGACGCGGGCTAGTAAATCGGATTATTGTTCGGTTTGAGAGTTCTGCAGTTAGCACTTTAAGCTACTTGATAGCATTTTTCTCATTTCTATGTCAAGGGAAAAGACGAAAAATGTAGTTTTATCATCCATAGAATAAGAATGGCATTTCTTTCACATTTAATGTAATTGTAATGTGTTGGTGTACCGCCTGTGTAACCAGCTTTGTTTTCAAGTAAAGTGTTGGATAGTGATGACACTTTGGTTTTCTGGTCTCACTTGGTTTCCCAAACAACTACTGTATCCTGCAAATGCGATATTAGGGGCCTTACGCAAAACAAGAGGGACATTACCCATATACGACGGCGACGGCGAGGACGACGCGTAGTAAAAAATGTGTTTCTATTTTACTTCGGAATTTCGCATTTATTTGAAACTATCAGGTGTGTCTGTCGGTATTAAAACTTGCCCCTGCTGAATATCCTACGAATGCGTTCAATTCCAAATAGAAATACGAAAAGTTAGCCGTTGCGATTCACGTTCTCCAGACAACGCAGAATTTGGTAATTTCCCGTCGCTGTTTTGAAGAGGACGGCAACGAAATGTACCAAGAATTATAATGCACGTGCTCAGCCATTGTTCCGCTCATTAAACCTTTTGTTTGGTGACGTTCTCGTTGCCGTTGCCGTTGCCGTCGTGTTTTGTGTAACGAGAACGTCATCAAACAAGATCTTCAAGGAGCAGAACAATAGCTGTGCACGTGCGTTATAATTCTTGGTACATTTCTTTGTCGTCCTCTGCAAAACAGCAACGGGAAATAACCAATTTCCAAGTTTTTTGACAACGGGACCCACTACGTCTAATTTTTCGTATCTCTATTTGGAACTAAACGCATTCGTAGCATATTCAGCAGGGCCAAGTTTGAATACCGTCAAACACTCTGAATAGATCTACGTAAATGCGAAATTCCAAAGTAAAATATCAACCCACTTTTTAATAGGCGTCGTCCTTGCCGTCGCCGTCGCCGTCGTATATGCGTAAGGTCCGAAAAACTACTTATTAACCGAAAGTGAGGTCTTTACGGGAAAATCACAAACCGAGACCTTGCCGTATTGACCAATCATGTCCTCGTGTGAAAAAGAGCCTCCGAAAAAGCAAAAGTTTACGCAACTTTAACATAAGTGTCACAAACAGCAAATTACAAGCAAATTCTTGCCAGCTGACCGTGTAGTAGATTGCGGCAATTCCAGATGTTCGTACCTTATTTTGCACAGAAAAACGTCTGTAAACACGCAACCAGTTCTTGGAACTCCTATTTTCCAAGCTCCTGTGACTTTTTGTTTGCCATAAAAAAGCTTTGAATAGCCCCAGTCTTGTTTTGTTTTTCGCTCGTCCAATGTCGTATTCAGAAACCTGAAAAAACAAATCTCGCCGAGGCCGACATTTCATTCAGAAAAACTGTGAAGCGAGTGATCACGTCAAAGTTGGCTAAATATAACGCGAAACCTTATTGGTCTAAGCCATTTATATAGACAAGTTGAAAATTTATATAAACAAGTGTCCATTTGACGCGAAATACGCGCAAATATCTGTCCAAGGATAACTATGGAGGCTTTTTTTCCCTTCGGGATCTTCGAAAAATTGGGGAACATCACTCGGATATTCCGGCTCCAGTTTTAGCTGGGGAATATCCAGTTACGTGACGCGTTTAGACCAATCGCGTGCAAGCAAATATATCTCATGGAGTGAATGTCGGCAAGTTCGTGCTAAAAACCTCATTGTAGAGGTCAACGAAAAGTTAGAAGGTCCTAGAGGTGCGCGCGTGTTTTTTAAGTACAGTATGCCCGAGTACCACTACAGGACGATGTTTTTATTAACATGAGTAATTCTACGAAGAGAAAATCTCATCAAGTAGTTCAAGTAAATAAAAAAAAGCTAAGTGAATAAAAAGCTAAAACTTTTCCTCGTAAATTTTGTTTATAACATCAGAAAACCGGCTTGAAGCATGTATTTCTTCGGCGAACTTAGCTATCCTGTCGTTACATAGTTTCTAGATATTCAGCTTCATTGGGTCTTTTGATAAGAACAGATCGAGAGTTGTGTGGGTAGAGAGCGCGTGTGCAGGCCATAGACATCTTTAATTACTCCTACAATCACTGGAACTGGGCAAACTTTTCTCCCCTCAATGTGCAGGGTTCGCGCTGTTACTTTTGTCAAGCTTTTTTTTAACTTAATGTGTATATATTTCTGTAAAATTGTAAATATGCGAGTCATAATAAAGTTGTTGTTGTTGTTGCAGTGGAACAAGATCGCGAAGTTGCTGTTTTGAAGAGAGCTTGCGGGACAAAGTGCGCCGGTAAAATTTGAAATTTGAAGCCTTAAGAAACATAATTTTACCGATGATAGGGTCACGTGACGATATATACAAGAATATCATCCAGCTAGGGGTGGGGTAAAGGACTTCTACAGCGATTACAATAAACAAAAAAATTGACAAGACGATTGGTTGCAAGCAAACCTTTTATTCTTTCTCGTGTAAATGTCACCCTAAACTTTCGTAAACACAGGTTTTCATTATACGAGATTGAACTACAAGTAAAGATGAAAATTTGCTATTCGTGATTATAACAAATGTGCAGAGGAAAAAATGGAAGTTATATGCTGCTGAAACACTTCTTGAACGTAATACTATACACTGACACGCGGCTGCGTTCCAAAAAACGCACAGCTTGACACCTGAGGGGAAGAAAGAGAGAACCATAGTATTCACTGTTTTTTTAAAATATCATACCAGCTACTGACCCAACCTTGTCACCACATTTCTTTCATTACCAGGGCCCTCTTTGTCAGTCGATTCCAAGATGAAAGCAACTTCAACGGTTACCGCCATCTTTGATTTGAAAGCTAGGCAAAACTGAAAACTAGGCTGAGCTTGACTGTAGTTGACTGTTTTTAGATCTGGACCGGCCACACCTTAACATTAAGAGATGCTGGGTTTGCAGAAGAAGTGTTCACGCTCGGTGACGTCACAAAAACGAAGCTCTAAGAAGGGAACATTTTCCAGGCCAACGAGCTTCTACTTATAAACGTGTCCATTCTCTGAAATCCTTCACTTTTTAGCCAAACGTTAAAGCAGTTGCTGGAAAGTTCAGCTTTGTATGCCGCATATGGCGAATTGAATAATTGTGTCCAACTAATTTTTCGGTTTTTCTCCGCTTTTTCTTGAAGTCTTGCACGCTATCTATGGATTCCAGAAACATTTTTTATACGAGCAAAGGTACTGATCTGTCTTAATTTTGGCGCTGGTTTGACCCAAAACGCAACAAAATTGTTATGGTAGAGTCACTTTGAATAAGCCAGAACTAAGTTTTTTTTTGTTTTTTTTGCCTGAACAACTCTCTTATTTGATAAGGTTGCTTTGGCTGCACTGTCCCGAGCTGCTACAACCCCAATTTATGCACATACTCTGGTAAGAGCAGTATCAGCGAGGACCCAGAGATCCACAGTGTGGACAAATATTGGCTGTGGAATTCAAATAAAAAATGAATTATTTCACCTAAGGATAAAAGAACCTTGTGTTTTAAACTGCACAAGACGAGATGAGAAAGAAACGAAAAAGAAAAAGAAAGAAACCGCGATCCCTTCTGGCTGTCGATCTTTTGACATCTTCTCTCACTTGAAATTTTCTTGTCTTGTTTCGATGTTTCACCATATAACAGCATTAATTTTCTCAAAATTATCGTTGGGATTCTTTAAAAATCCCAACAGACGCAAAAAATACAACTGAGAAAAGAAGGAGCGACAAAAGCTCTTTATATAGTTTGGAATTATAACCCTTTCTAATTATGTTAACAAATGTGAAATGTTAATTGATCAATATGACAATATAAATACAATATAGATACAAACGATTTTCATTCGCAGTTTGTCTAATCGTGCACGGCCTAGGATGGATTTTGCCAAAGGTGAAACATAGGAGATAATTTATTCCATGCATATTTAGATTTATAACTCACGTCCATGTCTTCTCCAAAACGACCGTCCATTCTCATTCCTGTCGAATTTAAACGATATCATAATGAGGTGTGTGTTTAGAGAGTGATATGAAAAAAACATTGAATTCATTTGCTCACCGTATATATTACTACTGAAAAGCAAATGTCTAATCGTCAAAATTACCTGTAACATCACTTAGTTCTTGCCTGACAATATTCTCCTCTTCAACTGAGTAAGAAAAAGAAACAAAGGAAATGTTAAGTTAAATATATTAAAATTAATTAATTAATCACACACAGATAGTTAATTGAATGTTTTATGCTGTAGGCATCGATGCATATATATCTATGGGCATTTTGCCGAGAGCAGGGGAACTGTTCCTAAGGAAGTGCCCCGCGCGCAAACCTCATATGATAAATTAGTAGCAAACAATAAAAAAGCACGCGAAAACCTTACATGATAAATTGGCAGCAAACCAAGAAAACAGCGCGCGAAAACCTTATATGATAAATTGTTAGCAAAGAATGAAAACAACGCACACAAAAATCATATGACAAATTGAAAACAAACAATGAATATAGCGCGCGCAAACCTCATATAAAACATTAGAAGCAAACAATATCCCAAAACCCGAATCTAATAATTGTTTTATTATACACTGAAGGAAAAAAATGGAAGTCATGTTTTTGCTTCTTCACCGACGGCAAGCAACACAAAGCGCGCGAACTTGACATGATTACCCGTGACCTTGAGTGTCCTTGACATGTTATTGTATGATCTGCAGAGATGACGTCACAAGCGCTGATTTCGAAAATTCACTGTACGCTTTCGGCCAGTCAGAAAAGAGATAGTGAGTTCGATGTATAATAATACTTGCAATGCAACCGAAAAACCATACGAATCCTGGGTATTATTTTCGTGATCCGGGAGAGGAATGTACCACCGCAGGCTAACTTTTTTTCCTCTCTGCAGATTCTGCCTATGACATTGTATCGACGAACTGTAAACAAGACGTCTTTAAGTAATCCGCGGTAAACACGAACACATTTTTCGGGTCTGAGTTTTCGAGAAACGTAGAGACTCTGGCTTTTTCGGGTCTGAGTTTTCGTTTTCGAGCGTCTCAATTTACGGGTCTGAGGTCTGAGTTTTCAATCTCGCAAGTTACGCAAGAAAATCCAAAGAAAACCAAATGATGGAAACCAAACACTAAGCTGACTTACATGTAAATGGCAAATGAGTCGTTAGAAAACTAAATGAAATTGAAATGTCGTCTAGGACAGTAGATTTTTCTTCCACCCCCTTGCAAACAACAAGGTGTGGGTGGTAGTGAGATTGGGGGGGGGGGGGGAGGGGGGGGTCCTTTCTCCATTGCCACTATGTCATGGTACTTCGTTCCCCCTCTACATCCTCCTTGAATGGGGCAGGAAGGATAAAAACACTACGCTCTGGACAAATATCGTTTCTTTTTTTAACAATCCATTCAGTCATTATTCCGTTTATTTTTGAGATTCAGATCATTTGAACCATCTTGTTTTTGTAGATATTCTTGAGTTACCGTCCCATTTACCTTAACACGAATACAACTGCATTTTGGCAGGGTTAATGAAAATAAATTTGCCTCCGCAAGATTTTTTTTTTCTTCGTGAACCACGTTAAAACTATCTCAATTAATCTTCAGAGCAATTTAGTTGCGTGCAAAATCTAATTCAATTTTTTTAGTTCTCATAGATCGCAAACATATTGCCATCTCGTTCCTTATGAACTCTGACAACAACAGCAGTAAAATTAACACGAAATTATCAATACAAATTTGGATGTAATTTCGTTGCATTAAAGGGGTTTTGTGGTCAATATTGACAGAAGCAACATTATATTACTTTCGTTGAAAGTAAAAGTTCCAGAGCGGAAAACAAGACGCTGTACTGACCTGCGATGACTCAAACGGCAACATTAAACGCAAGAAAGATTTCCCCTGGCAATACTGGCCTAGCAACGATTACACGTAATGAGATGTTTATCTCAGTCGTATGTCCTTTTTGATGCTTTGGTGGGCCGGAGAGCAGGGAGCTGTATTTCCTCATTGTTTACATTAGGTTGCGGCAAGTAGACACCACCTCTGACGTCTTTCCTTGACTGTCTCGTTTGCACGCTAATAATTAAAAAAAAAAAAAAAAATGCCCCGCCACCAGTAATGCCAGGCGATTTTTTCGATCCGAAAGAACAGCGAATATTTTCAAAACCAAGGAAAAACCTTTAGGTGAGATCGACATCTCGAAGTCCTGTCATCTGACCTTTGAATCTGTAACGCGTCACGCCTTCCGAAAACGAGAAAATTGATGCAAACATGCAAAGGGTTTGCCGAAGTGCCAAAATTAAATTCAGGGAAAAGCTTCGCTCACTATGAACTTGCGGTTTGTTCTACTAAATAGCAAAAGAAGACCAGCGAACTCAGGATCTACTCTGTTTTTCCATGCAGCGTGACGTTAAAAATAGAATTTTCGCGAGAAAATTTAGCCTAAATAATGGTAAGGATTTGGCAAGTTTGAAATGTTTCCATAGGTTAATAACGATGTCACAGCTTGAATATTCTATTCTGCAGTCCAGCTAACTATTTTTTGCAAATATTTTAGTAAATCATGGATAACAATCGCAGAAAGTCGGTATAAGGTGATATTCTTCGCTAAAAATTTGGCGGGAAATATTTCTGGCTAATGTTTTTTTTTGGACTTTGCGAGACCAATTACTCCGATTTGCCTGTAGATACCAATTTTAACTAAACTGGATATTGATAACAGTGCAAAAGACTATCACAAAAATGTCTTTCTGTGGAAATAAACTGCCGCACTTTTGAAACACGACTCGCTGAAAATGGCTAAAATTTGGGTCACGCTCATATCAACGAATCGGCGGCGATATTTGGCACCTCGTGAAAAACGTAGAATTAATGCGAAAGACCTCTAATATTTTTCAATCAACTAATAAGGGGACAAATATTATCTCACGAAAATAAGAGTTTCTGGAATTTGTAGGAAGTATCTTTTAGGCTCACCTAAAGTTGCCCGAAATTTTGGCCATTTTAAACCGCTTGAGAGGCCAAAATCATAATGTGGTGATATCTCGAACAAAAACGGACGCCTACCTCGGCAAATGTCATGGTTGTTAATCTTTTCGGATAGCTTTTACACTGTGAAAAGATGAATGTAAATGGCCGACCTCGATCTTTTGGTACTGCCCGGTTTTCTCTGACAATGGCACTTAAAAAAGTTTTCCGCGCGTTAATGGACATATTTATTCCACAGTCAATAACTGGTTAATTTTGACCAGGCTCACGACAACCTTGTAAATCCCGATGGACAATGTACGCAATAACATTTTGCGTATGGTAATGAATTCGTTTGTTCTACAGTGAAGCCTGTATTAAGCGGACACCCTTGGGACCCTCACTAGTGTCCGCTTAATACAGGGTGTCCGCTCTAAACAGGTCCTTATCTATTGTGCATTATTATATGGCTGTGTCTCACAAGGACTGGGAACTACCGAATTCACGAATTTGATTGGCCGAAATCGATATTGACAGCGGTCTAGATTTTCCCATCTAGACCGGCATCTGTAGACCGGTTTCATTTTGCGTTGAAAAAGTAGCAAACTAAAATACAAAAATGTTCACCATTTTCTTTTATTTTCTTCGCAATCATTTATGGAAGTGCCAAAAAGCCTGATGACAAAAAAAGAAGTAAAGAGGACGAGCAAATTTCGGCAGGTTTAAGTTAAGCTCATCGCCGTTCGCTAGCAAAATGTCAGGAAACCAGTTACATTAAACGAATTAAAGTTTTCTTCTTTGCCATATAAGAAACATCTTATTAACCGAGCTAATTCGGTCTATATGGGAGAATCTTGACCTCGGTCGTGTGTACAGACCTCACTGCGTTCGGTCTGTACTCACGACCTCGGTCAAGATTCTCCCATACAGACCGACTTAGCTCGGTTAATAAGAGCTAAATAATACTTAATTATTAAGAAACCAGAAACTGCATGGGACCGCATACGATAAACGCTGCCAACGTAGGATCTACAAGAGATCTGATCAGCCAAAAAAAAAAATGTATAAAGACAAACAAACCCTTATTAACTCTCGTGTAACTCAATGTAACACAGTGTAAGATCAAAGACTGCTCATAGCACAATGTCCAGTCAGTCAATGCATCAATCTGGAATAATCTACTTAGCTTTAAAACGACATCACTTAAAGGAGTCTGGGCTTAGCTTTAGAAGTACAAAGCGCTTGAAGTGTCCGCTTATTGCAGGTTTTGTGCAACAAAATGGCTTAATATTGGTGTCCGCAGTTTTCGTACCCTCTTTTATTTTCCCAATCTTTAGTTTCAAACGTGCTTAAAGTAATAGTGAATTTTATTTCTGTCAAATCCTAACGGAAAGTGCTTTTTTTAGCTGTTGAAATCGTCTTTTTGGAGCAAAACTGTGTCCGGGCTCTGGAACCGAGTTTAAGGACCTTGTGACGTCACTGGTTGTATTCACGCAAGAAGCGCTATAGATTCTCTCTTGTTTTCACTTGATTTATTCAAGTTTATTCTTCATATTGTCGATACCTACTAGTTTTCTACGTTGTAATTTCTGTCCAGCCTTGACAGGAAATACACATCATAAACTTTGGAGGGCGCCAGAGAGTGTAGATTCACCAAAATAAATGCTACAGATTAGAACAGCTTAGTATACTTTTCGAACATCTCGAGTACTCGATTGGAGATTTCGAAGACGAGTGTGGCAACTTTTAAATCACGTCCTGAAGCCTAAACACGATATTTCGTCGTCTGTTTTCAGCCTGGTTCTGAAATTTGGATTCTCACGTTTATCTAAGGTCTATTAACAAGGTTCGAATGTATCCTCAGCAACTTTACTGCATTAACGTATCAGCCATCCGCACAATCACGAAGTTATTAACGGTCCACAAGCTTTGAGTCGAGTACTTCTTTGCACACAGAGGGCATCTTTTTATGATACTAATAAGTGAGAGTTCTCTTGGCAGACAAATGTATCTTTGAAAATTGTGATCCGCAGCAGGGTTTGCTTTATCGCCGCATACGTATCAGTGTAAACAAAGCGGGAATTTCGCTTCTCTTTTACGCGTATCTCCCAATTGCAATATTTCACGGCCGATGGATTACTTTGAGTTCTTTAGCACATACTTATGTCTATGATCTTCATTTAATAGTATCCAAGTTCAAAGCAATTCGTTAAAACGTCACTAGTTTACACTCCTTTCGAAGGTTCATTAAACAGAATTTGAACTAATTTGCATGTATGACCTTTCGCCAACGACATTGTCACGATTTCTCTCGTTTCCTGAAAACATACCTGTAGGGTCATGGCAGCTTAGTTTACCTTTTTATTGTTTTAAATTCGCTCCCTCCATATAAAAGAAGAGGGTTTCTTAAATTGTTGCTGTTGTGATAACTTGTAGGATGTAGCAGATACAACTGGACTAAAGGTCACTGTGGCACAATCTCGTCCGCTGTGAAACTCACAAAGCGTCCAGTTTCCTCGAAGCGAAGCGACTCGAAAACTCGAAGCGTTGTTGCTGCGATTCGTGCAGCAGCAGTCCGGATAATATTTTCAAAAGCCGCTTTCTCTTGTTTTCATGACTTTTTTACTTTATGAGTGTAGATATTGTTTAATTGAGAACTGACCATTTCACCAAGAGTCCCGATCATTTTGCGATCTAAGAACTCCCACTCGTTTGCTTGCTTACATAAAATATCCTGCAAATATCCAATTAAATAGACTGGAAAGCCCCAGGATCGACTCTCGACCTCTTCATGCTTAAGGCTACTGTTATTATCTGCTTTACAGCTCTGAGATGTCCTTAAGATGCTTTTTGGGGGGGCTTCGAACAGTAATCTCTTCTCCCATAATCACTCTAAATTTTTCTGCGCGGCATGAGAGTAATACAACCAGTGACGTCACCAGGCTGTTTTGGCCGCGCCAAAATGGCCGCCAATTTTGGGCTTAACCAGCCAACTTCGAACGGCTGAAAAAGCAGTTTTCGCTTACCGTATGCGAAAAACAAAGTTTGTAGTGTTTCCAAGTAAGGTTGAAACTTTATTACTAAGCAAAAATCTCACATACAAAAATTTCGTTTCAGTGGCACTTTAAACAGTAAATGTGGGAAGAAAATTTTGAGACTCAAGCTGGCGTCCAGTTAACAGAGGGTGTCCGCTTAATATGGGGTCTGCTTAACAGGTTTCACTGTAATTCAACAGAGTGTTGCAATACCACAGTGGGCCACTTTTGATATCTTAAATTTCAGCTTGGTAGTGAGGCTTAGGGGACACACAAAAAAGAAATGAATAAACATCTCATTCAATTTCCTTTATTTGTGTCCTCTAAGTCCTCACTATCAAGCTAAATTTTGATATATCTAAATCAGTCTAGTATATCTGCATACTTGTAGCAGGCCGCCAGTTTGAAAGAGTTATTATTTGGTGTTCCTTCGAACTCTGGGTTAGAAAATTAAAAAGGAAGCATACTCCATTTTTGATGCATGTTTCTGAGACATTGAAGTTAAAAAAAGGTGTCCGCCCTTGCTTTCAATCTACTCAGTCACTCAATACTAAATTGCTGGTTCTTTGCATTAAATTTGTCCTAGAGTTGTTCTGTTCTTCTAAAAGTTGGTTAAAAGCAAACGAGGAAGAGTATGGTTAATTTTTAAGTCCATTTCAAAGATATGACAACCGTTTTGCGCGCGAACTGTTATGAGACATAATTAAATAATAATTACTGGTTATATGTGACCATGTACACAAGAAAAGTTCTAATCCCTACTAATACTCTGCATACATGCATACATGCATACATGCATACATATATACTTTACTTGGTAAAGCAGGTTAATGAAGAAGAGTGGCGGAAAATGCTGACTAGACCTGCTCCAACAGCAATAAATTACAAATAGTTTCATGCAAAAGTAAGTAAAAGAACAAAAAATAATAACAAAATGCATGACAATTATGCAAATTTATATAAACGGGAGGACTAACAAGCGGCAGATTACGGTATATCAATGTGCAGACTTCCTCATGCAATGGATTGTCTCAATGGTGCTGATTTATCATATCAAACATATTTCCCTCGAACGTCTGGGTTGTTAGGCATAGCGTTTCAACCGAATAGTGATTGAAGCAAATCTTCTTATGAACGTCATAAAATTACTGTAGCAGCCAGACTAGTGATGAGAGTAGGGAAATTTTCTTGCTGTACTACCAAATTCTCCGAAGGGACATTGGAAGAAATGAAGGCAATCAGTAGAGAGATTTGATATTTTATGCTTGATTCTGTGTTGGCCCAATCTCCTTGAAACTTGCCTGGGGGAGGCTCCTATATGAAGAGGCCGGGATGGTAGTCGCAAAATTTGAATTAAAACCCTTGTAGCCACGAGAGCTCAATTTTTGCTATTTGGTCGCCTTTTCTTTTTCTTCTTTTTCTTTGTTTGTTATAGGTTCATTTTTGCATACTTTTTTCGTGCAGTTTTAAATGTAGATTAGTTTTTTCACATCGTGTTATGTAGTCGCCTATTGTTTATCACGTAACCTCGGTAAGTCTATTCTTCTGGTTCAAAATCCCCTTTTACAGCGTTGTAGTTTGTTAGTTTGCATTCAATCGTTGTCAGTTCCGGAGTGCCGTACGTATATGGTAAGTAATCACGTTTTTCCTTTCTTCTTTTGCCGTTTTTCATATTGTTGTATTTTTCGGCTTATTGAAGTTTAAGGTCGTATTTATTAATTCTGTATTTTGCTTTGTTCTAAATGAATCGTTGAGATTAAAGGGACGAATTCAAACCGTACAGGAGTGTTGTTTACACCCCAAAGGAAATCACCCCGGGCGTGGCTCGAGCGCTATATTTCACACCCAAAAGATACCATGTTAAACTCTACGATGCATTTGGTCAGACCAAATCCTTGATTATCCTTTTAGCTTTAAACTTTATTGAATTCGTTGTATACTCACACATAGGAAACCAAAATAATGAAATAATGTCAATATCCCTAAGCGAGATGCCGAGCAGCCCGGACCTTTTTATATGGGAGTCTGTGAGTCTGTGAGTGCCCCCCCCCCCCCACCTCCGGTTTCGACCGACAGGGAAACAATTCTTATAGGTTTTGAACCATTTTAAGGTGGCTTACTACAGTTTTGATGGATTATAACAGCCCAACTTCTAACTCTTTTGAAAAATGTTCCAAGATGTTTTTTCGCTCTCTTTTTACTGTTTACTTAAGTCTTTCACCATTCTATGTGAAACGTGAACAATTAAGCGTCAACAAATGCCCAAAATGAATGATCGAGTACTTAAGGAGAGACTGGGCACTAATAGGTTAAATCTCATTTTTCTCAAAATCTACCCGTATGACCCCACCTCAAAATTTCAGGAATAAGAAATTAGCTCTGATTTAACATTCATGCAAAGTAAAATAAAAATCTGTAAGACAGATTTTTCGCAAACTAAGAAAATGTGAAATCAAAAATAGCTCAAAATCTGTCTTACAGATTTTTTTAAAATTTTGGCTCTAAACGTGGTTCACCCCTACAAATCAACTGTGAAAATTTCATTATGGGTTGTACGGTAGGTTTTCGAGCAATCCTCGATCAAAGACTGGACTTTACAATCTAGGACGGGAATTGAATTGCGCATGGCCTTAATTTAAGCGCACGCTCATGTGACGCAATGTTTCGCGTGCGAGAAAGCAAGAGTAATTTAGAACTCTTTTACCGGTTGTTTTTCGATTTTTTATATCATATTTTTTTTGGCCCTAGGCTTAAACACATGTTTGAACCGAGTTTGAAACTATTGCTACGTATACCGAAGTGATTTAGCGCCCTTCAAGTGCTGAAGTGGTTTTCGTTTCTTCTTAGGGTTGCCTGCGTCATTTGTGCACGTGCGATTAGTACTGACGTCTGGAAAGCAATCATAGCGCGCGCTACTAGTCTCCGAAAAACTGTAGTAAGTCACCTTAACTAATGATGGAAAAGCTTACTAACGAGAAGTCAACTGTCTTTCTCATCAACACAAAATAAAGGCATGTACAAAACGTTTTATTTTTCAAAATTGAACATAAATGACATGTTATGTAGACAATCTATTTACGACAATCTCAACAGATTTGACAATACTAATAAACTTATTAACTTATCATTTTTCATTTAAAATCTAATAACTAATCAGTTAAAATGGATATCACCTTGTAAGATTCAAATTCTATTTCACATTCAAAATGACATGTTAAAAATTTATTAATCTAGAACGAAAACCCCTCCGAAAACCACTATTGTTTTTTCTTAACTTAAACATCGATTTAAAGATTATTAACTCAGTTATTGTTCGCTTTTAAAAAGATTACAATAACCACAAACAACTTTTTAAATTGACTTAAACAAAATATTCTTCGGCATGGTTTTCGTTACGTATTTCTTAAAACACAGATCTCTGGGGCCTGGATTATTTTCAACTGCAAATGTAAACTAAAAAGAAAAGACGCGACTCATGTTTGGATAAAAGGTAAAATTTTGCCAAGAGATGCATTCCCCATCACCGAAAGCCTTCAGTATACTGCCGTCTGTTAAAACTCTGGCTTCATAGTCACAAAATCAAAGTTGTAACAGTCAGGCTGAAAGAAAAGAAACGACAAAGTAACGTTTTAGTACCAAAACGAAAACAAAAACAAAAACAAAACATTTTCAGTAGTGAAAAGTCATGTTTTCTAATAAACGAGGTTCAAAAGGGTATCAATTTTCTGGACAATTTCAATCCTCTGGCTTCTATTTAATAAGAAGACTACAAGCTCGAGGCCTTAACATAACAAACTTCGATAATTTCCTGATTAGTTAAGGGCCATTAGCGTAGCCAGTCAAATTGTGAGTATGCAGATAACCAGCCAATGGGTAACACTGGTAGTAACTTATAGTCAAGTCACCAGTTTCTGATATTTTCTATTTCAGAAAAATGCATGGGGTAAACTTGTTCGTTGGAAAAGTGACTTAAAATTGTGTGACAATTTGCGTGACACATTGCATGACTCGTGACATATTGCACGACAAAGTACTTCAAGATTCAAATGCACTCACCAAACCAACATGCTTGTTTGGAAACGAGAAATTACTCCAGCAAAACACGGGTAAACCCTACAAAGAGATGCCGGTATGTACTTAGAGACATATCACTCAATAAGAACTCAAGGATATCCAATGTCATGGACAGAGATTAATTCATGTGTGCATTCACAGGCAAGAGTTTGTGAAATCACAAGTGAGCATAGGCAATGCGTGAGACTTTTGTACAAACCGACGAGTTCATAGACATTGTACAACAGCAACGACACTTTCCATTTAGTAATTTATCTATTTTTCGACACTAGCATTTTACTATACATCATAAAAATAAAATTCAATTCCGGACAAGGCAGCACCAAAGCGCAAAAGTAAATATAAAGCGCAAATTGCATTTGGTTGGAACAGGAGGAAATGTGAACTCCTCGTACCTCACTTTTGTACCAGGTACGCAGGTTACCTTGCGTGAAACAGTTTTATTGCTACTCACTGTGATAGCATCAGGAGACCTTAAGATGAATTATTTAGCAAAATGTCAGTGGTACCTGGTAAGTGGGACCGCTGATAGCTTCGGACATTAATGATTTTGCCCTTGAGTAATCTGTCACCTTAAAACAGGATAAACAGGTTAATGTATCAGGTCTGAAAACGGTATGGAAAATCGTGTACTGGTGCTTGAAACAATCAAGGTTTTAAGAACTGTTTACAACACTGCTTCTCACAAACATCGAGGCCTAGGCCTCAACTTGGGGGTAGATAGCGGGGGAAGGATTGGGACGGGGGGGGGGGGGGTTGAAGCGACGGGTGCAAGAGATACTATTTTTTCTTGCGTCAGTAGTTCAACAGTAAACTAATTGAATGTACAAGGTTTTACTACAAAAGACCCAGGTTGCCGATGTTTCATCCCACCTGAAAATAAACCCTCGTTACCTTGAACTCGAATAATCGTTAATAAGCCTCCCGTTCCCCCAAACTTCCAAAAAAGTCCATGAAAACTTTTTTTAGAAAATATACCATTTCTTTGTTTTACGACTGGTAAATTCTGATCTCTATCCAATCACGGTAAAGATTGTTCTTCAGAACCAATGACGTGAAACACACAGAACAATCTCATTATGGGTCATGTGACTTTTCCCGCGCTTACCACTTGCAACATATTTTCCCGCAGTTGTGACAGGTTACAGCTTTTCGCGCGCTTGCCACTGGTTGGATTTTTTCCCACGCTTGCTAATAACACATGTTTAGCTAGCCATATGCACTGGTTTCATATATTATCCCATATTCTGATTCATTTGTTACGTTTGTTATTGATACCTTACCGCTGATTGGCTTTGCGAATATGGCGGTTTACATAAGTTTCAAAAACATGAACCTTACTTTGGTGTCGTAACAACCATCTGGACTCCTGTCTGACGGAATAAGAAGATCTCCTCTTGAGCATATGGAGTTGTACGGGTTCTTATCCGAGTACGGGTCATGAGGATAGTCTATGAAGAAGAGGAGTAAAGATGGGTGAAAATAATTTTTACAAGAATGGCCATCTTTTACCCTGAAAACCCATCAAAAGTTCTCCGTCCACACTACGCCCGAGAAACTTGAAAACACAACAATCACCGGTCATTTTGGATTTGTGTTTGAGGAAAATCACATTATCGTGACGTCATCGTTTTCGAAAAAGCTCTGTTTTCAAATTGTTTTCCGTCCACACTAAAGCGCAAAGCCTTCGTTTTTAAATTCCTCAGGTTCGAAGAGCGTTTTCGAAAAGCTCCGTTTTCGTGACGGATTAGTGTGGACGGTAAGCCTAACCGAAGAAATAAAGCTGCTTTTTCAAAGTTCTTCGGCGCAGTGTGGACGGGGCATAACGGTTCACGTAGTTAACGCCCCCCCCACCCCGGCGATGTTCAAAGATCTTCAAACATTCCCCTATAAAATTCTCTCTTCCATTCGAAAATATAGTTAAAGCGCACTACTGTACAATACGTCAATAAACACAATTTTTATTATGAAATTGTGATTATGGTGTTTAGATATACAACTCTTTGTAAAGTATTGACGCAAGTCGGCAGACGGAATTCCGAGGCAATTACAATTTTCAAACATCTAAGTTGGCTATTACATCAGATACAATACCTGACCACAAATTGTTCACCAATGACTGGGCATTCGTTCGATGCCATTAATGTAGCATCGTCAACTGATAAACAGTTGTAATATTGATCCATCAAAGTGATGGAAAGTGCTGCAAGGCAGCTTAGTTACTTTAGCTATTTGAGAGTACAGTAGAACCTCTCCAGAACGGTCACCTTGGGGACAGGGGAAAGTGGCCCATGAAGAGAGGGGTGGCCTTTATGGGGAGGTAGGGGTGCAATTGACAACTGTATTTTTCGGGGCGGGGGGGGGGGGGGGGGGCGATGCAAAATGTTAATTTTTTAAATTTTTTAAACAAGTGCTTATTATAGCATATAAATACGTTACAAAATCAAACTATATGACAAAAATAGAACCAGGCAGAAACACAGTCAAAAGACACGCGGCACGGATCAAGTTTAGTGACCTTTTACAATAAAAATAAGGTTTTGTATATACCGTTTGTGAGTCACTGGTGAACCGGCCTGGCATTGCTGCTGTGGAGAGGTGGCCTTTGTAAAGAGGTTAAAGTAAGAGTGGTACCCGTAGAAGAGAAGTGATCGTTCGTGGAGGTTCGACTGCACTTGTAATGACTACAATATTAGGGGATTTCAAAGGTAAATTACATACCATTGTAGCGCAGAATGTGTTTCATTGATTTAATATCCACAACCTGCAAAGTTAGCAAATTTACAAATAAAATGCAGTGTCGTGATTTTCGCGCCGTTATTTAGCAATAATCATTTTCCAAAATGCTGCATTTGTAAGGTTGTGAGGTTTGGTAAGAAAAATATACCTTGCTATCTTGTCTAGTATCATAGGCGGCTCAAAATATATATTAATAATTGAACAAGCACCACGTGCTATTTATCAGCCAACATGAAAACTCCTTCTTTCAGAAACAAGATACATGTACTATGTTTGTAAGCACACGAAGAGACTTCACTATCTCCTAAGCTGGTTTGTGGCTCCTTTATTTCCATTGATGCAAATGTCAAATGCGAACAATGCCTGACATGTACACTCTAGAGATTGGTAGACACTACGGGACATGTTGTGAGGATGTAAAGTTGTATGCATGGGAAGCACATTACAAGGACAGTTCGCAAGCTGGCGCACACGAAGAGGATATTGGTTCATTTCTATGTTGTTGTGGAGACAGTTTGTAAGAGTAGTGCACACGATGCGGCATCGAAAACTGAGGTTATTTTGTCCCTGCTTCGTGGCGCGCTAATTTAAACCACCTGAATTTTATGCAACATGTTGCAGGGAGAAATGCTGTCCACGTAAACGTATTTTTTCGAAAAAACGGGTACGTCACGCGAGGGAAACTGTCACTGCAATATTTCCCCACTTCATGTCCCCATAAGTTGATGGCATGGTGATGATATAGAGCTAGCCCTGCAGTTACCTTTCCTTGATCCCGACGGAATATCATGGCTCTTGGAGCAAGTTGATATGAATACGATAGTCCATGTTTCTTCACAAATTCAGGGTAACCACTTAGATTATAAATCTAATGACACAAAACAAAGAATAAAATTAATCAGTACACTACATCTTTGATCTTGAAAATTTTAGCTCTAGTTGTTCAAGTACTGTGTCTCGGTTTATGACTGCCTCTTTGGCATTTTCTTGTCTGAGCATATTATAACATGGATCTTTCTTCAATTTCAAAGCAAATTTTGGTATATTGCAAAAAACGACCTTGAACTTCAAGTGATGAGGAGTCTGGGAGAAAGTTACAACCAAGATACCTGAAGGCAATAAACACAGGTAACTATCAGAACCTTGTTTAGGGGATGTTTGCGCAAAATTGTTCCACTCGATAGATTTTCTTCAAGCTTCTACCGCGGACAGATAATGAATTACTTGTTTCACAAATAATAATAAAAAAGATTGAATCACGGACTTCGTTTCAGAGATAAAGCGTGTGGAAACTAGTCTGATTTTGAAATATTGCCGCGCGTAAATCAGCGTGGTCTCCAGGGTTTTTAGTTTAAAATATCTAAGATGAATCAACGGAAACAAACTATCTTAGTAATATTTGGTATCAGTGAATCCGTTGCGTCAATAATTCCAAATGTTGCTAACGTTTTTACTTAACCCTTCAAGAGGCATTTGAAACCGCCACACAGATAAACGAAGGGCTAAAAAGAACGGAATTTGATAGTGCATTTTGCAAAAAATTCAAACTCCTAATCGATAGATTTTCTTCATTTCTTCGCTAAACGTGAAAAATCGGTAGAGAAAATGATCCATCAAAAGAAAAATAGGGGTCACTGAACGTCCAAGATCGTTAAATCCAGGCAAAGCTATAGCAATGACCATCTGCCCTATCATTGTTCACTCGATTACTTAGCGCGCTCGATGCATGACGTGACGTGTGAATTTGCGTGCGCAGTAAGGATGCACAGAAACAATTAGCGCGAACGTCCTCCAACGTTTAAATTGGTCAATTTGATCGATCAAAGCAACATGAAGTTCCCGCACTATTTCTAAATCACTGTTCATTAACTCATTCTTTAGCTAACAATAGAATAAGAAACTCACTTATATGGCCGATTTACACGGCTGAAATATAATATCAGGAGCCGAGTTGCATGCACTACAATGAACATATTAAAAAAAAAAATTGCATTGCAGTGTTCCACTAAAAAATAGGGTAACTTTCATAAATTCGAACGGTTTCGAACTCTTGTTTAAAATTACAAAACTGCAGTCATTAAATCGAAGCCTCCATTCTTTAAATGATGGTGAAGAGGCTGACGCAAATCTTATTGCTGCCATGTTTTGAAGGGATTTGTTGTGCACATTCTCAACTGGGGCAGAACAGAGAAAGTTTCATACGGCACAGACTAGGATTCACTGAGTACTGACGGCACACAGATGGCACGTTCAAGTTCAAGTCCCTCGCTATTTTTTGGCAATGATATCTCAGCCAGTCATACTGTGTCCTGCATGTTTCCTCGATTGTGACGTATAATTAGTAAATTTGTGAAACAATGTGACCACGAAAAGAACAAAAACACTCGCATTCCGGGTAATGCATTCTGAATGTGAGATTAATTACTTAATTACTTAATTGGCCACTCCCCATTCAAATAAACATAATTAGGTTAAGAATCCCAACTGGCGGGAGGCAGACCAGTTGGCTATTAACAAGCGCAGCCGAGAAGTTGAACTCGCGGCTACCGGAAACAACATCAGCTAGCGGTCAGAACGGGATTTGAACCCGGGACCTACGGATTTCAAATCCGGCGCTTTAACCACTCGGCCACGCTGCCTGAGCGTGCTAGGTGTATGGATGTTATGTCATTGCTTTGTTATGCCCACCTCTTGATAGAAAGGAACATTGTAGGACGGCCAGTAACCTTCACTGAGGATCTCAGTTTGATCTCCACTGACTACCAACCTGTCGGGTAGGTTATCATCAAATCGTTGTTTTCGTGTAAACACATATTTATCGTAAATAAATAAATAAAATAAATAAATAAATAATAAATCAATGAATAACTTTATTTAAGTGTCCGATGTATTACTTTTAGCACTGTTGTGCTAATTAGAATGGAGACACTGTAAATAGATGTTAATAAACAGATATTGCAAATAGAACATCCCAACTAGTGGGAGGCTGACCAGTTGGCTTTTTACACAACGCGGTCAAGGAGTTAAACTTGGGATTTCTGACAACAAATCCAGATAACTGTAGGGTGGAGGATTTGAACCAAGGATCCTGACCCTCACATTTCTCACACGTAAATACATGTAAGTCACAGCGCTGTTATTAAGTTTTGATTCACATGTAGCATTGATCTTCAAACCCATAGCAAACTTGTTACTCTTTGGGAGAACTGCATCAACAACCGGCAAATTCAGCCAAAGCACCAAGGACTCATGAAACACACTCCGCCATAGCAGGTGTTTAATATTTATTTAATATAAATTATTGTCCTGTCACTTAGATGTCTTACATGTCAATCATCACTACATACCCTGGAATCTGTTCCACTACCCACAATGCACCCTTGAGTAGGGGTTTCTTCAGTTGAACCTGTTTTAGATCTAGGACCATGTACTGATTGTTGTAAGTACCTATGAACAATCAAAACGAAAACAAGGAGAACTGTGATCAATAATTAATGTTGGAACATCCTCATTACCCCTGACTTTGAATTCTGGCCCACTCAAGAAAGTCATTTCCCCGCATCATCCCCCTACAAAAGAAAAGGTGTTTTTTTTAAAGCGTTTTACCACACTGGCAAATACAGAACAAGATGACTTCAGCTAAGGGTTGAAATCATACAGGCCACTACACTTCCTTTATTACGTCACACATCCTTTTGTATGAATGTGGAACTGGTAATTCTATGAGCATCACCTACAGTACATACAGTATTGTGCAAAAGTACCGCAAGCGAAACGCGCAAATTTCTTTCTTTGTTCACGCGACTTTTTGATGATAGTTCGCACAAAAGTGCAAATGAAACTTTATGGCGTATCTGTATTTCATGTTACTTCTCTGGTAGCTAGGTCACTGTTAATTTTGCTGATACCAGTCAAGATCCCTGGGTAGACAAAGAGACACTGAGACCTAATCAAGTATATAGATAGTGTCTTAGCCAAAAACAGCGCACAGTGGTACCAACCTGAGGGTTTGAACCGAGTACAATACAGTACATATAGCCATTAGGCAACTGTACAAACACTACACTGACATAGGAGAATATAATACCTGAGTTGTATTGTTTATAAACACCTGCCCATTCTTCACCATTGTGAGCCATCAGGTTAGCAAGGCGCACTCTGTGCCAGGCTAGAAGGGATTGTGGTGTGACATACTTCAGCGAAGAATTGTCGAACACATTGTTTGTTGTTTGAACCATGATCAAGTCACTGATAAAATAAACAAACTAAGATTAGGCAATATTTTATGTCTCGCATGTTGAGTGGTAAATTAACTGAAAATTTCCAATGTTACCTATTGGTTGCTTACGGAACAGAACTTGAATTTTGAAATAAAAAAGGGGGAATCCCGGCATCTGTTTAGGAGCAGGAGGATCTTCTCCTGCTCCCATAATTTGTTAAATTATCAGCTTTCAGAAATGTCTAACTTTGAATTATTAACTAAATATGTTGTGTAAGAGCAGAAAAATAGGGAGAAAGTTAAGCAAGAGCTCAACAACAATGGATGTATTGCATCAATGTCAAGGAACAATTTGATGTGTGTTTCATGATAAAGGCACCCATATTCAGATGACAGGGATTCACTATGTTCCAAGCATGCAGTGTTCTTTAAGCCAGATAGTTATTATCTTTAGCAAATGCTTAGATATGCTCTTATTTTCAGCTATAATCTTTTACTCTGCAATAGAAATAGGTCTATAATCACTGTACAGAAAAAGGCTGATTGCTGCATTCAAACTAAATGAAAAATTCGTTAGGTCCTGGTAGTCGTTTCCAAGAAAAAAAAGAGGATTTGTCTCTTGCAAGCCTAGCCGTTTAGCTAGAAAGAGCCACAATTTTGTTTATGTGCACATGTTAATCGTGTGATATTCTGTGCAGTAAGGATGAGCAATGCAGTACAGAAGAATCATCTCAAGTCAGAGCCACGCAGAATTATGTCGCAATTAAATGCCTATATCAATGAATTGCAACATGAATTTAAAAGTAAATCCAATTTTTCTCATGTTTTAGATCCCACATCTCTTTTTTCATAAATGAACTTATCATTCAATCCTGATCCATCAATCAATCCGTATGTCTTTCATCACTCAGTCAGTTAGTCATTCATGGACCAAGACAAGATCATTCAGTCAGTTAGTCAGTCGCTCAGTTGATCAGTCTGTTGGTCAGTCGATTGGTAGGTTAGTCAGTCATTTGGTCAGTCAGTCCGTGAGGACCGGCCAGCTGGCCCTCAAGGATGGCCGGTCGGTTGGTCCATGTGTCGGCCAGTCAATTGACCAGTCTTGACAGCAGCATGTTTTTACCTGTCCATGATATAAAAGTCATCCAGTGATACCAGATATCCAGCATAACTTGAAAAAGACATCCGTTTCGAACCTGCAGAATGTGGTTCAAAATTACAACATTTGTTATCATGTGAGATATCTTATGATACATTGAATTTAAGGGTCAGCTTCACAGCTCGATGCATGAGCAAGCTACATTGCTACTCTCCAATTTGATTCCATTGTTTAATGAAATAATTGAAAATGAGCCATCTGTCCTGCAGGAAGATTCCTTTGAAAAGTTTGCAGTCAGACACAAAATTACATAGTAACAGACGTGAAATTTCTCTCTAAAATGCTTCTTAATAAATAATTATAGTTCAAACTCCCATGCACCATTTAATTCCATCAATTTGTTTATGAACCAATCAAGTGTGAGCAGATAACTTGTTACTTGACCAGAACAAACCCTTCAGACCGAATAAGAAACTTGATGTTCGATACTATATTCAACATTTTCTGTTTATTTATCCATTATCCATTCCATAAAATCAGGCATCAGTTATTCTGCTTGTGTGATTGCTCAAATGCAAGGTGAAGATATTAGTGAATAGTCAAAAGGAGAGCAAGGAGAGTTTTGAGTGATTTTTCCAAGACACAACAACATAATCAAAGTTTTCATATTACCCATTATATCACTCTTTTTAAAGCTTCAGCTCAGTTTTATTAATTAAATAGTAATTTCAACAAAACTAGACCATACTGGTTTCCATCACTGAAAATTTGTTCATCTGCACTATCCATTTACAAGATCTGATTAACAAATTGACGTCAGTTTTTCAGTGTCTGTTCTGTTATTGATCATGAATTTCGTCATAACTTTGTCAAAGTAGCTATGGATCAGCAGACTACGTCAACGATGCTTATTATGACAAAATTCATTGTCAATAACAGGACAGACGCATTAAAACCTGGTGTCAATTTGTTTTTACGATAACAAATGGTCAAATTGTCCACTCTCCTTCATTGACATATGCATAAATTATAAATTAATGTGTCTGTCGGCTTATTGACAATGAAAACTAGCCAATGAGTGCACAAGAATTGCTGCAGCAGTTATTGTTAAATTCATTATTGAACATTTAAAAATACTTAATAAGAAGCTAAACTTGTAATAATTCTAATAATTATTGAATACCTGTACTTGGATCATTGAGATTGAAATAGTAATGTTTATATATCCTCATTGTTGCAGCATACGCGAACCAGCTGTAATGCAACAAAACAAAGATTAATATGCAAATGAATGACTGTGTGGTTGCAGACCATTGGCGGACTAGTTGAAATGAACAAATAGGTAAACAAAGAAACAAATGAAGGAACCACAGATAGATAAATTAAATTTTTAAGTTGAGTTGTTGAGTGTGAGATTAAGGGGTTACGCTGAGGTGAAGGTTTTACAGGTAAAACAACAAAATGTGTTACCGGCATCTCTTAGTATATATATGGTTGTACCTTGAATGTCCAGCAAATATATCTTCATATCCTGGAAGAATCTTTATGAGAGCAGAACAATGCCCCATTCGTCCTACCTAGCATTGATGAAAAAAAACCCAGTAATACTGATTAATAATATAACTGTAACACAATCATGACTGTCAGGTAGCTAATTTAGAGTTATGTAATAATGTCTCATTACGAAAAGAATATGTCAATAAAGCAAATAGAAGTTAATTATTATAAATGATAACTTATGATAACCAATCAGCTAATAGTATATTCAGTACCCATGTAAAATATTCAGTATGTGATCTTGGATTTTTTGGTCTGCTTTATAATATTCTCATTCTTAATTCATAATAATTTATTGCACGCCTCCATTTTTCCCATTCTGACTACCATTTCCAATCCTTGCATGATTGCTGTTCCATTTCATGATGCCATTTTGCCAATTCCATTCTTTCAAAAGGGATGTCATGACAACAGAAGGTAAAACGTGACTGCATGCTTCTAACGAGAATTAATGTATATACAATATACCTTGGTTAAAATCTCATCATCTGTCATCTTGTCCCAATCAGGACGTCCATCAGGGTTGAGGACATCCTTCAGTGTGAGGTAATCACCGACACCATTAAGAAATTGAAAAGCAAACTTTTTCAATACCTAAAAAAGAATAAGAGAGCAAAGTCAAAACATGCAATTCAAACAATATTTACACTTGTCACCAATAAGTTTTCAATCATATCTGCTCAATAAATTTAATATACACGAGATTTAAAAGTCTGAGAATCTTTTTACAGACAGTGGAGAAACAGAAACAAAAACCCTTTTAATATTTATTAGTTGCTCAGATTTTAGAAGTACATAATCAGTGCCTGACTTCTGTGGGTGGTGATTTGATTAAATTGATTTAATAATAAAGTGTATTATCGTTTGTCTAACGATGTAGTCACTTGAGATGTAGATCGCGACGTTTCGACTGCTTACTGCTAGTCTTCTCCAGGCGATAAGGTCGACTGATTGCACGGTATCATTTATATCACAAAGGTCGGCTGTGATTGGTGCATTTCGATCCTCCTATTGTTCCATTGTTCTGGCGTGTAGCTGTTCCCTCAGTGGTCCGCTGTTGTACCGTTCTCCTGTTGTTGTGTTTCTTGATCGTGGGTATCTATGCTTCAGGAATTTCAATTCCACTGTCCCTGTTGATGTTGTTAGGGTGAAGTCTTATGTGAATAGCTTCCTTGAACCTACGTGTGTACCAGTGAGGATCTCGATCAATAAACTTGACCTCATTCCAGATAGGATAGTGGCCGGTCTCGTGGGTGTGTTCAGAAACGGCGGCCATCAGTTTACAGAGAACCTGATGGCCGCCTTACCACCAGTGTCTACAGGAAACCAACACATACTGATCAGTACCTAGCATATGATTCACACCACCCTCAGTCAGTAAAGCGCAGTATTGTGAAGTGTCTGTACGACCGGGCTAAACGTCTCGTCACCAAACCATCAGTAATCGCTGGAGAGAAGAAACATCTGTCATCTGTACTTGTTTCTAACAGATATCCCTCCTCTTTTGTACAGAAGATCACAAAGGCACGAACAACCCCAAGAAGAGAGCCTGTCGCAGAATTAAATCCACCGCCGTTTTACCTCATGTCCAAGGAGTTTCGGAGTCTCTCTGCCGCTGCCTAGAACAACAAGGCATTTGCACTGTCTTTAAGTCCGACACGACACTTCAGTCACACTTAGTGCGACCAAAGGACACCGTCAACCCAGCTAAACAAGATGGTGTTGTCTACAGGATTCCCTGTGAGTGCGGCAAAGTCTACATCGGGGAAACAGGGAGATCTATGCAGGAGAGGATCAAAGAACACGACAGGGATATATGACTCGCCCGTAGCCAGACCTCCGCCGTTTCTGAACACACCCACGAGACCGGCCACTATCCTATCTGGAATGAGGTCAAGTTTATTGATCGAGATCCTCACTGGTACACACGTAGGGTCAAGGAAGCTATTCACATAAGACTTCACCCTAACAACATCAACAGGGACAGTGGAATTGAAATTCCTGAAGCATGGATACCCACGATCAAGAAACACAACAACAGGAGAACGGTACAACAGCGGACCACTGAGGGAACAGCTACTCGCCGGAACAATGGAACAATAGGAGGATCGAAATGCACCAATCACAGCCAACCTTTGTGATATAAATGATACCGTGCAATCAGTCGACCTTATCGCCTGGAGAAGACTAGCAGTAAGCAGTCGAAACGTCGCGATCTACATCTCAAGTGACTACATCGTGAGACAAACGATAATACACTTTATTATTGCATCTACCACGATGAATAACAACCTTAAATTGATTTAATTACAATATGTAGATTTAGCCAAGCCTAAAAGCGGACCCTGATTGCAATATTTGTTCTTCTTAGATCAGAAACTCAAAAAATGATCAATTGCGAGGATGTAATAGTTGAACGCGTGGTTTTGCTATTTTTCCAGTTAAATTTTAACAAACTATACCCAGTAAGGGTAACCAAGATTGTAGAAATTACATACGCGATATATCAGGGACTTTCTGAGAGACGATTGTGCAGGAATATGTCGGAAGAAAAATCAACAACACGCCAGGGGTTAATTTGCACCGAAATTTTGCCTTTGCATGTACTCCCTCCTTCTCCCCGAGAGTAATAACCTGGCTTGAGCCTGCGATCCAATCGGAAAACCACTAAACTGGTCAGCGATCAACTTCAAAAAAACATGTGACCTCAATGAGCTCTAAACTGAGCCTGTGATATGGTCATGCGATACTGGTCAGCAGATAGCTTGTTGTGACAGCTGTCAATAAACCATAACATGGATGCCCAAAATCAAAGATGTAGAGGTGTATGGCAATGGTGCTACTCTCTTATTTTCCAAGTATCAGTGTATGGATGTATGGATGTACGGACAGTCATGTCACAACCACAATTTTTTAGATTGATGGGTTACCAAATTTTCTAAGGTATCAGGGGCTTTGCCCGTGTGCCTTTGAGCACACAGGAGCTCTGTTATTAATAATATAATTTTCTACTGAGTTCTAACTAGATATGCTGAAATACTGGACATCAATGTGATTGTATATTGTGGAAATTTTAAAGTGAATTTAAGGTCAAAATTATTTCAAACTATTTTGATTTCCAGGTTCATTACAACTGTAAGTTATAATCCTAACATAAAGGAATATACAAATCAAACTACTGGATTAGTTTAAAATCATTTTGTTATGAAATTCTTTTTAAACTACAGCATTGACATGACTAGCCAACAATCTTGCAGGGTTATTTTATTGCTGGGACTGTACCATATTGATTGAGGTTATTGAAATTTTAAAATTACCTTTTCTGTAGCTGGGTAGTCTGTGTAGCCAGATATTAGACCTGCATGGCAGCAAACAATGTAGAGATTTTTTAACCTGGGCATTACATTATCCGAGTGACAGACTCATTAATCAATCAGGCCCAGTTAAATCGTCAAAGTTTACATGTGCTGAGCCTATCACCCATTTGAGCAACTCAAATCGTTAAGTTTGACAGTTTCTTTTCAGAACTCAAACTGAATGGTGTTGAACTTACTTGTGTCAGCACAAAATAATATATTAAGTATCCCTAGCTGGTGTATGCATTGTGGTTCAATGTTACCCTTGGCATAAATTATAATTTACCTTTGTTCTGGAAATAAAGGCAAATAACAATTTGTACTAGGGGTAACATTGAACCCCAACATACATGTACAACTCATGTATACATTAAATGTGGCATATGACATCTGAATCTAAGTCAAACTTCTGCCATTCTACTTGACTGCCATGGTCCAATAGAACAGCAAGGTCATTACCCAAATAAAAATATAATGTGTTTCAAAAGTCAAACTTAATCTGTACCTAAATAGTGATCCATTAGGTTCAATGCATGTATGTGTTACAAAGGTCAATGCTTGAACCAGGCCTCAGAAAACACTTGCAATGGGAATTAATGGCCAAATAATGTTCACGTATGATAACTTAATTTTTATTAGTTATGCCTATTTTTAATTCACTATAGGTGGCCCCTATGTGTATTGTTATTTTCATTCAGGTTTATGCATGGACCTCTCCTAATATAATCAAAACAACACATCTAAACTATGTGAAACAGGACCTCACATATAGACAACAAGTAAGTCAACTAAAGTGAGTTAATTAGCCGGAGACTTCAGGCTGGTTAATAACATTTAATAGATTGAATAATTATACACACCATCATATTGAGAGATAATGTTGCCCATTTGTCTCCAGAGTGAGCTGTTGTTTGATCCACTGGCTATTTTGCTCCTCATCCATTCTTCCTATAAATTAACGCTTTTACACATGTATTGAGTGTGTATGAGTTACCAGACTATGAAGTCTACTATTTTGTTGACCCGCTGCCTAAGCCCCTTGATGCAGCACAACAAAATGACAAAAGCAACTGGAAATGGATGACGATACAACTGAAAAAATTACTGTTAGCTGTACACTAGTATGACTTTGGCAACTGGAAAATAACAGCACTCACAAGGTGCGCAATAGCACATGAGTGATACGTCATTAGAGATGGTGCCAAAATGGTACATGGCCCAATCAAAATATTTCGCTGTGCGTTCAGCTTGGCTATGAGGAAAACCTAATCGAAGTTACATCAAAACCTTCACAAATTAAATAGCATTCTTCTGTACATGTATGTGATCAAATGCAGCTATCATATAAAGTGCTGTGTGGTTTGTAATACGGTAACAGTAAAGTAAATGTACTTTTGTCTCCATTTCTACTAAAGAGTTGTTGGAAAACAACTTTGAACAACTTAATTTAAGGTGTTAATGGCAGTTTCATAAAAATCTTATAAGTTGGTTTAAATCACCTTTACGTTTTCATTATGGTTTATGGAATTTAAGTAGAGTTACTTCCCAGATTAATCCGGGGAGCGCCTGGCATTTGCCTTCTTTTTTGTTCTTATATGTATCCCAGGAGCATTTGACCCATGTCCCCACCCCAAGGAATTTGCCATTTTTGAGAAAAACTGCCATTGCCACAGGTTTGACATTACACAAAATTTATTAATACATGCACAAATTTGCAAGCCATTGTCATGATCTGTCAATGTTCATCTCAAGGCTAGCGCTGTCAAGAATCAGGGAAGGAACCAATCGGTTCATGACACCAGATTCTGGTACCATGGAAAATAAATTTAAAGTAGAACATTATGTTATGGCAAAAAGAAACAGGGATCAGGTGATGTTAGAAGGGGTTAGTGGATTGAAGAGGTCTCAGGCTTAAAAGAGGGTAGAGAAGAATACTCAGTATAGTCGAACCTAGGTGGACACCTCAATCCTGTAAGTGGACAATTGGAAATGGTCCCAGCCACATAATGTCTCATAAGCAGACACCTCTCTTAAGCGAATATTAACCTCTCTTAAGTGGACACTTTTGGTCCTGGGAGTGTCCACTTATGGGAGGTTTGACTGTATTGAACTTACCTGGGCATCGAACCACTTGCCAACAGTTTTCACAAAGGATTCTGAAGACTTACTGAAGAACTCATCATAGATATTCACATAGTTTTCATTTATCCTCCTGATACCATAGAAACAAAATAAACATTTGATAAATATAATAAGACATTAATTATTATTATTTCATCAAGGCGCTTTTCCCAGTCTGCGCTTAACTATCCTAAAAGCCCAGCAAATCCTAGAGGAAGCTAAAGGCTAATTCAAGCCTCCAGGTCAGCAATTTTTTTTTTTTTTTAAATTCTGACTTCTATTTAATAGTATAAAGTGAGAAGAAGTACTGCCCACAATTAGATATGAGCCATTATTTAGCCATTACTAACAGTGGAATCCTGATTTTTCGAACGCTTAATAATTTTGTTTGAATGCATGATTATTTACAGCCAATTTTTGCTCTCTTGACATAACAAAAATTGGAGATTTTTTTCTATTTTGAAGAATTTTACCCTTTATCTTGTTAAACCTGGCTTTTAAAAGTAATTTCTGTCCTCCTTAGTGGTTTAAAAAAAAGATGGTATTGACCACTGCAAGAGATGATTGATATTAACACAATCCAGAGTTTACTGTCACTGATAACTAAGGTAACCATTTTCTTCACCTGAGTGGAAAGAGACTCTGTGATAGTACATGTAGTTGTGTCTTGCTCAAGAACAAAACACAATGACACCAGAAAATGGCTATACATGTACCAGTTGACCCAAAGTCCTCTTAACTTAATCATAATCATTCAACTTCTACACCCTCTCTACTTCACAGCTGGTTAAGGATGTGTAGGAAAAAAAATTAACACCAGGGTTACCACTAATTGCCGGCTGCTGGCGAAATTCGCCGGCTGAGAAAGAGGTGATCGCCGGCTGGAGTTTGGCGGCCGATCACTCGCTATTTAAAGGACAACAAACAGTTTTTAGGTTATACGTACACAAAATCGATATCTGAACAATATCGAAGCATCTAAATTAAAAGTTTGGAACAAATTCCTGATGACCTTGAGTATTGGGGCCACTAAAATGAGTAAAGTAATCAAAATAAAGTCTTGTTTTGAGCACTTCATTGTTTAGTGTGTTCTCTTTCCGTGTACTGCATCCACCATATTGTAAATGCAAAGCGTGGTAGCCCTGTAGTTAAGGTGTTGCAAAAGATTGGGGACGAAAAGTTTGTTCCATGTCCCTTGACCTGGTCTCTCATGAAAAATGGTCACCGGCTCAATGAAAATCTTAGGCGGGAGACTATTTTCCTGGCTACAATCCCCGTAACACTACTCCATAAGCAAAGCAAAGCTTAACAAAAATACACAATCAACTAAACAAACAAATAAAAAAACAAAAGATGTAAAACATATATTTTAGTTAAATTAAATTGTAGATGTATATATTGTGCTACCTGTACCTACCGAGCTGTTAAAGCACCTTCAAGATATCCAGCGGCAAACATGATAGTTTGGTCACTGTAACTAGTGTTTCCTACTCCTGATGCAATATTCAGTACACCCCAACTGCAGAGAGCATACAGAAAAATTAAAAGGAAATTCTTTAATTACTGTACCATCTACACAAGAAAAATCCAGGCAGCCTTTGGGAGTGACACTCTGACTGTGCATATCGGTATACACTACCACACTTTCTACACAATGTACCATGACCGGCGACCAGGACTATCTAATTATACATATTTGAATTAATTGCTGTTATTCTTGAATGGGGTACTACAGACATCCACTAATGGGTTAGCAACCTGCAGTTAATCCAGTTTACTAAACTGTGACATTTTGCCAAGTCACCCTAACAACAGTTTATGACAGTGAGAAGATCCACAACTGTTTGTGCCTCAAAATTAAAGGCCTTTGAGTGAAAGGCAAAAATGCAGTGTGAAAAACGGGCCCCCAAAACTCCAGATTTGTGGGAGGCCATTGTTGTATTTTTGCCTGACTCAAGGAAACAAGAGGGACTTCTTGAAGTCTATTTATAATAACAAATGTCTGCAGTATCTACATATGATTTTAGCCAGTGTACTAAGCTGGCTAGCTGAGCACTGTAAGTAGACCTTAAGAGGAACTAGGCACTTAAGTGAGAAAATATGATGTATCTAACATTTCAAATGACTCTGACTGGGATTAATTCTCTTCTCTAGCTTACAGTAATGTAGCTTATAGCTAGGGCGCAAATACAGAACGCTCAGTCCAGAGCCTAACACTCCACTTAATCATTAGTTCACGACCGTACAGAAGTTAAGTATCACCTTCAGCCAATTATGATAAACGGTACACTGTATACATAAATTATTGTAATCATAGTTACCCTGTGGTGTTAATTGCATCCTCATATGTCCCATAAGCTACACCATGGTCTTTGTCAAGTATACCAAACTCTATGTGATACTTTCTGTAACGAGAATATGGTAAATCTATCAGTATGAAAATGGCAAAACCATTGATAAAATTACATGTAAAGTGTATCTTGGCCTGCTGCTGACGTGGCAGAATAATCTCTCAAGGCAGCAGCACCACGTGGCTCTGCAGTTGTTCGGGTTTGATGTATGTACATTTGTGCATCGCATTCCAATTGCAGACTTGATCACCAGCAAATGTTTGGGAAAGGAGCCCAGGGGAAGGAGCCCGTGGGAAGGAGCCCGCAAGACCTTGGTGAGCAGCAGAACTCAAGCCTATCCCAAATGAAGACTTGTCGTGTAATTTGACTTGTGTTGGTGCTTATGGCCTGGAAAAACCATTGTATTATAAGCTGTATTCCAAATGCAATGTCCAAGGCCAAAAAAAACACTGGTTTAATGAAAGTGCATTACTCTCACTAACAAGTAATCTAGAATTTATCATCTAGATTTGCCAAGAGTACTTCTAGCAGAAATGATAACTTTTGACAGGCCTTGGGTTTGCACATTCTTGAGAAGTCCTTGAATTTCAGGTAGAGTCCTTGAGAAGTTCTTGAAATCCCTCACAAGTCGTAAAAAAGTCATTGAATTTTCTTGAACAGTGACTGAGTCAAAACAAAGCTGTTTTGTGTACTGAACTTTGGTATTCTTTCTCTGAGGAATAACCATGAGGAAACATTGGAGAACAATAAAGATATCAAGACGTGCCAGGAGCAAGCACATTAACGAATTGAAAACAATAAATTGATCAGTGGTCATTCATGAATTTTTCAATTATCTTAAAAACCTGTCAGTTTGGATGGTGAATATCTTAAGATAAAATCTGATAGGAAACAGAGCAATTTCAGTTTTAAGTGGACAAAAACCTTGTACCAGAATAAAATTTCAGTATATTGCAGTCCTTTGCATTAAATTCTAAGTGATAAAGATATAAATAGATGTCTGAAATAACACCAAAAAAAATTCTCATGGGAACTTGAGGAAGTTCTGAGAAATTGAGCAAACACAGATAAAATGTCATCATCAGTTTCATTTTAACAGTACTTTCAAGTGTTTCATATGAACTTCAAAATTTGATTTCGACATTTGGTATTGTTAGAAATGATTTCTTTTGCAGAGATATTTACATTTGTAAAACAGTCGCATAGAAGTTTGAAATATGATACAAATAATCTCGGTACAAAGCTTTAGCCCGCTTGTTACTCGAAAATCAGGGACCATGGCAGCGGGAGACCATTTTCAAGTGGTACAAGTAGGTCTAAAAAATCTGGCCTAGTCAACCAAGCATTTAAAACAGTCACTTGTCTACCATTTATCATGTATTTGCACGCTGTAAAAAATCAGCAAAACCAAAAATTTGTGGTAAGGCTACAGCCCTACCAGCACCTTCTCCTCAGAACAAACTTAAACCATCTGGACTTGGTATTCCTGTGGTACAGAATAATTTGTCTGCTAGGCTTACATGCTGGAAAGCAAGCTGTCTGGTTATAAGTTTTTAACATCAACTCAAGCTTTAAAAGTTAAGTTCAAAATTAAAACTAGCTGTCTCCAGCATCGATAAAGTAACCTAAATGACGGTTAAGCTTAAGCTCAGTAAAGTCTTACATAACAAATTAAAGGCATGATAAGCTTACGTTTTTCGGTGAATCTACTAGAAAATTAAGCACACAGAGTTATGGAAAATCAAAGGCACTGCTTGATTTGGTTACTTCTCTATAATTTCTAATCATTAGCTGAAAAATTGGAAAAAAATCTGAACTTCCATGGATTTTCCGTATTCTTTCGGTTTCGTCACTGCTTTCCTATACATATAAAGCTAAATAACAGGACATCGAATTCGGACAACTCAAATACCCGTGAAAAAAACAACGTATAACAACATAAAGAGAACCTACCCTTCAGCGTAGTATACTGTTCCATTCATCGAAGAGTTTGCATTGCTGCAAGAAAGCCTCAAAATGAACAGAACGAAACAGCTCGTGAAATAGTTCCTTGTTTCCGCCATGTTCGTGCCAGCAAGGTCACATGACAAAGTTTGTCCGGCATGGCTAGGTCACGCAATCTTACCCATTCCAGTTGAGCTACTCGTGCCACTGGTCATGAAATGACCATCGTAATGACGGGTTAAAACTTTAAAAGAACTGAAGAGAAACACAGCAAAGCCAAAAGGGGGTAAGATTTAGGCCAACTGCATTCGCTGAAAACTGAAATGCGCCGGCCCCACTTTTTCCAAGTTTCAGTCCCTATGAACGTTTGCTATGAACAGCTCCGGAAAACGGACCATTATTTTTTTGGAGTGGCAAGGGCCAGGGGGGGGGGGGGGGGGGGGGGAGGAGGGGGAGGGTTGAGCCCTGTCAAGGGAAGTATGTAGAAAAAAATGTAGAGCAAGTCCTGTGTTTGACTTTTTTTAAAAAAATTATTGCAGAATCTATTGCCCGAGAAAAAAAAATCATACACAACCTAAAGATGACCACAAAGTTCAGGAGAATAACTCACTGCCCCCACCCCCCCCCCCCCCCCCCCCCCCCGCCCGCTTCCAAAAAATAATGGTCCATCCCTTACATGGCCCTGATTTGACCTGTAAAATGCTGCCAGTCTGTCAATTTGAAGTTTAGGACCCATAACTAGGAAACGAAAATAGAATTACCTAAAACGCCGTGAAAACGAATTAGAATCTTATTTTTCCGCTTTAGGGGTATGCTCTTGACCGGTGCTGGCAGTAATAACCTGCATTGGAGATCTTCCAAATTTTGGCTAATTTCCATCAACTAACTCCTCAACAAGCGTGACGTCGACGATATTCTCCATTTGGAAGATAACGTGACTATCAGTGTGAATTTTGGGCACGATTTTTCTCACGGAAACAAAACGTATGTACGCTAACTTATAAAACAAGCATTACCTGGAATGGGCCACGTTCGATATATCAATATTCTAACATGGATCCGAGGATTTCGGGTCAAAATTGCAATTTTTTAAGTTTCTTTCGTCTCACAATTCCCAAAAGGGACTTGGAAACAAAGAAAACACCACCAAATATAGAACTTTGTCCTGAAAGCGTCGTTGCCATGTCAGAATTTTGATATATCGAACGATTTTGTAACTCGGGTTCCATTAAAATGCATCAGTAACGGCTTAGAAAGTTATTTCTGATGGGCAAATTAACATATTAAGACCAAATGAAGGAAACGAGAAACATTCTGGATTGTTTGGAGCAACTTGTGATAAACTTTTTGACAGATTTCGAGCAACTTGTGAAGAGCGTACCTGTTACTCTGGGAGACTGGTAACCAAATAAGATTTATTTTCATTCCTGCTTCAAAATCAAGGACGACTGAGGCGCTATTTCACTGTTTATTACAATGATTTTATTTTTTTTATCTACAGTGTTCATCCTCATCTACATATCAATGACAAGGGAGCCCAATATTCTCATTCCTTTCAACCAATAACTTACAAAAACGACGAGATAACCAACAACGGCAAATCTTGTAGGCTTGCCCATTCGGCCATATTGTAAGCGAAGAAAGTGAGCGAACAAAGATTTCGTTTCTCATGAGCGCGACTGCTCAAACTATCTGTGGAAATTCTGAATTTCTCCAGGTTCTTCGTCGAAGTTTTTAACGCGGCGACCCGACTCTCTGTTTTCTCGAGTTCAACTTCTGGAGGACACTCCTGGGACAACTTTGGCCCACTTGATAGCTGGGAATCCACATACATCTGTTAAGAATCGTTAAAGCGTGATCGTGCCTGTAAAGGAAAGAAAGACAATGTCTTAGAATCACTGAAGTAAAAAGGAAAACCAGAAGTCTAATTAAAATAAACTCCAATCAATCTAAAAGTTGCTTCACCCTTCTCTCTTTTTTTGTGCATGTCTCTGCATCATTAACATTGTTACTGTGTCAAAATTGTAGTGAGATACCACTGAATTCTCACAAGCAGCATCAGAAGAAACGTAGACAATAATATTTTCAGCTAAAGTATAGAGTACAATTGCACACACCAGTTTTTTGAGTTTGTCCCGATAAGAATCCGAAGAGGACGCGCCATAACTGCTTCCTTTCAACCCAAGACCGGCATTCTGACTCCGCATTTTTGCCTAAAAACGAATAAAATAATGGTTATTAAACCTTTGCCCGTACCAGAAAGGTCAGTCTACTAAGAAACGTGGCCAGGCCGGGTTTAAACATCCGCAGGGCTATTGTTTTATGTTCATAGGCCAGCTTAGTGCTTGGTGACTCAGCAAATAATGATTAGAGCATATTTAGTCTAGGGTGAGCCTCAATTTTTATTTATATCTAGCCTGCGTAGCAAGCGTTTCCGTGGGGTTTGGAAGCAAAGATTCGGTGTTTTGTCTGCGCGGAAAATGGGGCGAGAGCCAAAAAAAAAAAAAGAAAGAGGGGGTTGGGAGAGGGGAAGGAAGGAAACCTTCTTCCTTCCCCCCCCCCCTCCCCCCTCTTTTACTCGCTCCATTTTTCGCGCTGTAAGTTTTTGCTCCCGAACCCCACAGAAACGCTTGCTACGCAGGCTAATTTATTTCAATCTTAGAGCTCATTCAGGTTTTCCGTCTATCTTTTCAGGTCTACAATGTTAACGTGATCCTATCTCAAAATCCACAAAACGTTAGCGATGAAAACAATTTTTATACATAAGAAATCAAATAATTAGCCACTTTAGTAACGAGAAGAAATCTGGGGCGAGTCTCATCTCCTAGTCCAACCTCGTTCCGAGGGTCTCTTATCTTCCCGTTCTAAAGGAAGATGAGAGACCCTGGGAACGAGGTTGCTCACAGTCCCTTGTGGGACCGTTAACGATCCCACAAGTAACTGCCAGATGAAACTCGTCCCAGATTTCTTCGCGTTCCTAAAGTGACGAAGGGTAGTAAAAAGCTACACTCATGATAACTTTTTAAAACTGGATTAGTGTTAATCGGTTTTCCAACAACTCGGCCCTTGGGGGTCTAAATGGACATTCGTTAATTTGCCCATGATGACATATTAACTTTCAGAGAACTAACGAGCGCTACGTTATCCACTGGAAAATAAGACGGACTTAGAGTTGGTGGAAAAACTACAATAGACGAGAATTATACATACACAACAGATTAATTGAGTGAGTTAACGAGTGAGTACGTCTTGGTCTGGTGTATCTTCAAATTCTCACTCAGACTGACAGAAGTAATACAAACTGCGAGCAGTCTCTCTTTTGCCCGAAAATCCACGAAGGGAAGAACGGAAACGAACAAACAGAAGAGAACGGCAAGTAGCGCGGGCGTCGGAAAGGAGAATGTTTTCCGACGCTCGCTCGCGTTTTCCGCTACTCGCCTCTCGACGTCTCTGTTCGTTTCCGTTCTGTCCCGCAGATTTTCGAGCAAAGAAGTCAGTCTAGAAGCCAAAAAAAATCTAACTTATGTGACATACCTCAATGGGGTTAACGATACCTTGACCTTCCTTCCCCAGACCACTCCCCTCAGTCCAGCCCATGGCCTAATGTTACAACAACAAAAAATGAACGTGGTTTGATTGCTACAAACATGATGAATAAAATAATTAAATAACAGCTCCTTCAAGAAAAACACTTATTGTAGAACATTTTTTCAACTCTACTTGTATCATCGAGTGCTGAATAAATATTCCTCATCATTTTTCTCAAGTGAACATGTATATTTTCAGGATACCTTCAACATTTGATTGCCGATATTCTCTCCACCAATCCGCTCGGCGGGAGGCTGTTCATAAGTTCTGTAAACAAATCAGCTTAGTTTAGTACCTAAAACACAGAATGCAGTTGCATTTTCTGTGCAACTGCGCTCTCGAAACTGAGAGGAACGCGCGCGCTGTACAAACAGACGACCAAGACCCAAACTGTCAAAAAGAATCGTTGTGTGAAGCTTAGAGGCGCGAGTCCACAACTTCCCTCGATCCTACCCATGCATTCACAAGAAGGCTTTGTAACTCCACATCAACAATAAAGTACTATATATTTACGACTCTGTTCTACTAAATCACAGGAAACTCCAGCAACTTATTTTTCCGTGCCTCCAACTTGATCCGTTGTCCAACCAGCCAGGTGATATCGAAAATGTTCCAAAACTGATCTAAACCTCCAATTTCCGCCTTGTAATGCGATGTTGGTACAGTATAAATTGAAAGGAAATTTCCTCACTCAAAGTTGTTGTTGTTTTTTTCCAAAAGATAGAAAAATAAATAAATAAATAAATAAATAAATACCACCACCATAGAGCAAAAGCCAACATGGACTTTTTTTGTTATATCCACAAAATTCCCTGGGTTTGGGTAATCGCTAGATTGTCTCGCAACCCCTCCCGATGATGGCCGTCAGTCTATCGTGTTTATGTTTGTACACGGTTCCCATTTCGTATTTCGGCAAACAACAACAAACCATTTTTCTCCTTACATGCTTCCTCCACCACCTCTTCGTCTTGACGGTACCTTAACTTTCTGAGCTTCTGGCTGGCCGTATTTTTCTCTTCTCTCCTTTGCTCTGTCACGGTACTTGTTCTGTTAATAACGAAACAATAATTAAACACGTGATGCGTGACACAGAAACTTTTGAATTCAAGTGACGTAAGATAATCCCTAATGTTACGAGCGAAAACGAACCATTCTACGAGTCGTTTTTCATCCTGACTTAACCATAACTTTTTGTCTCTTCAATTTGCTGCATTTCATTTATACACCCTATTATTTTGTACATTCTTTCACGATATCATGTCAAAGTTTTACTTTCCTATAAGTCACTGCCCTCTACATTCTTTATTTTGTTGCTTCCCAATAAATTTGTTATTGTCGTGGTTGTGTTGGCTTCTTAAGGGATGAGGTACTGTGGCAGAGTGGTACAGGGGGCACCGGTGTAATTGGGGGGGGGGGGGGGAGGGTTCAAGGCCTCCGCCCTGCCACTAGCTAGATTTGCGGATCAAGGCTGTACCAAGAGGCTGACATCGGGTCTACCCGAAGTCAACCTCTTGGTGCAGTCTTGGTTTCGTTTTGAAAATAGACAACCCAGGGAATGGCTAATACGCCAGACCGGATTATTTTCCATGTTTTACGTAGTATAACAAACACGAAAGACCGTGTTTGCTAACATTTCTAAACACCGAGAAGAGAATTGAAAATACGACGCGCAGCTGAGCATGTTTGATGAACTTCGAGGTGTTTGGCAATGTGATCATAACCTCTCTATCGAAACTAAAACTAAGGAGAAAACGGAGAAATAAAATCACACACCTATACTAATTGAGATCAGATTTTCAAACACCGTCACAGTTATGGTGTCCTGTGTTTAAACTCGATGAATTATTTAAAACGAGATAAAAGAATTATTTGCAACAACTACTTCGTCTGAGGAATGTCTGAAAATTAAGCTATGTGTAGCTAGCTCCTTACAGCTCGAAGCTAGGTGCCGACTTATAAAATCACACATATTCTCTCCTATTATCGATCCTTGTGTTGAAGTCTCCCTTGCTTGGCTAAACACGTACAGCATGCGTATCACCAGACTGAGTTCACATACCTCTCGTTCTTGTCTCTCGTAAGCTTCAAGCTGCTCATCAGTCATTCCCATCTTTTTATGAATCTCTAAATTTTGCTGCAGAGTAAAATCAGATCTGATCAAGAACAAACTTTCACAAACAAGGTCTCGATAAAGGGTCACTTCTGTATCAAAACGGGAGGATTTTAAAGCGTGTAACGGACGTGTAACGGACGGGAAATGTTCGTGGAAAGATATTCTCATTTGGCGATGCGGGGCGGTTCGAGTTTTCACGGACTTCACACCTCCAAGAAAGACGACGACCTTTCCGTATGGAAGTTCTCGCCCGGGACTTTTCCATACAACATTGTCAGCCAAGAAGCCTGTAAATAACAAAACACTGTCACTCGGCTTTCAAGGTGCCCTCATTATTACCTTGTGAAGGTCGGAAATTTTCTGATGTCTTTCCAGAGCTTCTTTGTTTGGAAACTGTCGTTTGCACAACAAGCAAGCCATGATACTCAAGTCGGTAAACTTGTCGTTGATGTCTTCTTCCGGATCAGAATCGTCTTCTCCGTATTCTGCAGCAACTATGCCACTTTTAACCGTTTCTGAGATTAAACACAAACACATTAACCATTTGAATACCAAACTTTGTTTGTTGCCCCTTTCCTTTCTGTTTTTGTCGGCCCTTTTACACTGGCTACCTTTTGCGTTGCATGTTCTTTCTGGCTGCCGCGAAAAGTTGGATGTTAATTACGGGCGAAGCCTAGAAATGGACCTTGATCAATCATAGGCGTTGTGGACCATTTTACCACCGTTTTTGCACCAAAACTGATAACGTTGTTTTTCGATTTGCGACGTCGGAATGTCGTCGAGATCTAAACCTGACCATTGTACGGAAAGGTCTAGCCTAGCACTACTATCTGCTTATCAAGAATATCTGATGACATTTAAATTGATGACGTCACAAGAGGTACAAAGAGCACGACCATCAATTACGCATACATGCGTACTTGGGGCTCAAAGGGTTAACTATTTGAAACCAAACCTACTGAGCAACAAAAAACCTCCCGAGTGGCCATGCGTTCCTTGCGCGCGTGTTTCCCGCCAAAATGTTCCTCCCCCTTCAAGGCTTGTAGGAGCCACGTCATGGTTTATGTTTCTTCAAAAGTTAAACCTAAATTTTCAAAATCGTCGTTCGTAATCCGTGTTAATGTTCTCCATCCTTAACCATCCTTGTTTTGTTATGGTTTATTACTATCTCTTTGGTGTTTTTCTATCTCAGTAAACTACTATTTTCAGGTTTCTTTCAATTTAAAGGTAATTTTGTACATGGCCAAAATAATTTCAAATACGGTGAGTGAACTCTTTAGGGATCAGACAGTCACTGACAGAGATAACCTTCGTAGGCCGCATATGCATAGAGAATTGAATAACTGTTACCCACATAGTTTATCGGTTTGTGATTTGGTTTGCCTCTGCACATTTTATGCATAACGTTTTCTTTCAAAAGTCTTTCACATTCTTGTTTCAAACTCTCCCAAACTTCGAGATACGAAAGCCGAAAGTAACATAGGCCTTTTGTTTGTTTGCGTTTGACCTTTGAACTCACTCCCAAGATAAACAAACAAGCTCTACCTGTTTTACTTGTTTCCTTGGTCATGGTCAAGGCTGCAAGTGGACTGGACGCCGCTACATCATCCCTGACTTCTGCTGCCATACCAGCTGCGATGCTCTTGGCAATATTCAGTGATGAGGAAAGTTTAGGAGGGACTCCAAAGGGCTGCAATTAACACATATAATGCTGACTTACTAAACAGTAACACCACATGCTCACCATTCTTCTGTATTCTTTTATAATTAATGTCCTTGTTGCTATAGCACGCATCTAAGCATACCATTATTACATAAATTTATCATATTTCACAGTTACATAAAGTGACCACGCATGCCGCAAAACTGTAGGACTACAAAGATTTCAAGATGGTTTCTTTTTCTTCACTTAACCCGGAACTATACCACAACCACCCAGTGGCGGATTCAGACCTTAAGCTAAAGGGGGTGCGCGGTTTTCTTTGCTTGCCCTGCCGGCTTTTCTTCCTTCTGCAATTTTTTTTTACCCAAAATAAGGGAGGAGGTCCCCCCCGGGCCCCTCCCCTAGATCCGCTACTGTCACCTGGCACAGTATTACCAGACCCGTTGTTGGGAAGCTTCACTAAGGGCCAACAGAAAAGATTGGTACATGTTCGGGATGGAAAATCCTGTCCCTTGTCGAGAGATTATCGCTATGCCGTTGGAGGAAGTTTGAATTTATTATAATCAAAGTCATTATTTATCTCTCTTTTTTCTGTGTGTTAGTCACTGATGAATCCAAAAGTACTGAAACGTGGGAGGGTGTGTGTGTATATTGCTAATATTTTTTTTATTTTTGAAAAGGGCAGAGGGCAGGGAGGGAAGGAAGGACCTTCCTGTAGATCTGCCATCGTTATCTTACCACTTTAAACACTTCGTCTGAAGCAGATTTGGTTTCGTCTGTTTTCGTTGCAGCAGCAATTCCTTTCTTGTTATCCTCAAGTTGTGTCTTCGCAGCATTCACAGACTTCGCCCACCTTTCCATGTCCTTTGCAATCTAAAAAAATATAACATACATCACCAATATCCTTTATAAATTCCTCCAGTTCCAAATAACATCCCAACAACATGGAAGAGGCATGTAAGCGTGACAATAAGCCACTCAAGTCAAGAGCAAGATAATTTCACAGCAGAACCAGAGGAAGAAGCGCCATTTTTTGGTTTATCTTTATTGAAGCATTTCAAAATTCACTCCATAGAGAAATCACTTAAGCCTGGTTCACAATTGCCCCATGACATGACGACATTAACATAATTGCATAAGAAGGATGTTATGTATATATATTTGCAGTGTGAACATGTTGACATAATCGCATATCAGCAACATAATAGCCAAGTTCTAATTTGTCCAGTACAACTAGTTTCAGACAAGTCGCTGTTTTCGTACAAGACTCCACAAACGCCTTACTTATCTAGTGTGAAAGTGGGACGGATCCAACTCCAGGCATGCAAGTGGTTTCTTGTTACCCATCTAGTTAAATCTGTCTTATGTGTAGGATATCACAAGTAGATGGATAAAATCAGTCAAGGTATCTGTCAAAAGCTGTAACTCCCACTTTCACATAACCAGTTTGGGACTCTCAGCTTGTAACAGGAACACCAGAATACGTCATTTTGTATCTTCCATACGAACTTAGATCATAGAACAGACTAGCTTTCACGATGGACAAGTTCTCCATTGTGTCATAAGTGCTGTATCTACATGTAGTGTAAAAGAGCCAATAAATTATAAATAAAAAGTAGCATACCTTTTTCGCTTGCAATGACTTGGCCTTCTTTTGTTTTTCTGCAATAACAACAGTGACCAGAATTAAATTTCTCCTTACTGTTTTATATCTTTTGCATAATTTTCTTCAGGAGACTTTGGGGAACACAAAACCCTGGCACCAGTAATTTGCATTTTAGTTTGAAATTGAGGAGGTTTGAAACAAATGGGTCAGTATTAAATATGAATATAACAATTAACTACACAATTTACATGTTGGAAGGGCCAGATGGCAGGACCACTGTGATAAAAAGATCAAACTGTAGCAGTCCAGCTTTGTTCTAACACGGTCTAATGTCACCTGATGATGTTATCCTTTCACCTCTACAAATAGCTCAAATAAATGGGGTTGATTTTCAGCCAAGGGAAACAAAATCAGTTGGAAATGGCAGGAAGTTTGAATTAACCAAGTTGAAAACAATTGATAGTTACAAATGACTGAATGAAAAGGAAAAAAAACAAAACAAAACAAACAAAACAAAACAAACAAAGGAATAATCCAAGGGAAATGGGTTTGAGTTGAAAATTGTGAGGAGTTCAAAATAATCGTGCTCAAATTTGCAGGTCCAGCTGTATTTTACTTTAGCATTTCACATTCTGTTTTGAAAACAGAATGTAACAGAATTTAATAGAGAGTAATGCTTGTAACTTATAATGTAACTATGAGTACAAGTTAAAAAAAGTTGACAACACTTCTGAACTTTCCAAAGCCAGATAAATAAATTCAAGTGATTTTTGATAGATTTATGATTTCAAGAACATTTCTAGTATTCTTTCAAAAACTCAGTCACTTGTCAACACTGTTAACAAGTGATGCGTCAGCAGTGATGGAGGGTTTGGACATTTGGTGAAATGACTATAACAAAAATAAAACTACCTTTGGCTGTTGTCGCTTCACTGTTTGCAGTATTTTCTGTGGTTGCTGAACTAGAGGCAGATACAGCAATACTCCTTAAAAAGAGAAAAGAAAATCTTATTCCACATTGGATTTGGTTGGCCAAAATAACATCTAACAAACTGCAAAACACTTTTCCTTTGGTATGACTTCATTGGGTACATGTCTTAGCTGTTTGCCATCAAGCATTGAAGGCCATCCCAAAATTCAAGAAAATTCCCCAATTATTTCAATGTTCTAAATATTTCAGTATTGTTTGATGGTCCAGAAACAGCAATTATCATTGAAAGAGTTCTCAACCCCCACATCACTGGGTGGAACACGGTGTCCAAAGAAAAGGGTCTGGAATGAAGCGTAATAATATTATTATTTCAAGTGAGACAAGGAGAGATGCTAAATATCATTCTTGATGACATGATGACTTGCAAGACTAGTGTATTATGAACTATACTATCCAGTTCCTATGCTGAGTTCCCACACCTCAAAATAAGCACCACCCCCCGCCCCCCACCCCCCACCCAATATTGGACCAGCTACATGTATTCTATGTAAAAGTGAGTACCGGTAATGCATAAAATGTCAAAGATAGAGGCTAGGTAATTGTTTTTCAATGGCCAAAGCTTGTTTTTGATCAAGTTTTGGTCAAACAAGGTTAAACTTGGTCAATTTTACTCTGTAATTTGGAAAAATTCACTTTGATATACAGTCGATGAACAAATTTCCAGAGTTTCTAAGAGAAATATGTGGCTTAAAATTCAGAATTAAAGTTCACTTTCTTTACTTTTCACAAACGAAGATCAAAAAGAGACACAAAATTAATTTCAAGTTTGAGATCATTGGCAATCCTGCATTATATTGGATGCAATGATGAAAAATTGTGATCTATCTGATTAGCTATTAACAGTATTGGCATTTATGAAGAAATTGTATATCAGTGGTTAACCTACCCATCAGCTGCTACTGGTACATACTGCTGTGTATCAGCATTCCAATAAAGATACTGGCCTGTTGCACTGTTGTAATAATACTGCAAGAACAGAGCAAGTCAAAACAAGTTTCTAACATAAGGTAATGATCTGGCTTCAACTGGCAAAAAAGGTGTGGAGTAAAACATGTTTTAAACTCCTCAAAATGGAAAGGAAAAAAAAAAATCTGCCACAGTGGACATGAAGAAGGAGAAAAAAAATCACTTGTACAGCATGCTTGTAATGCTAGTTTCCAGCTTAGCTGTTAATGGCCCTATTTTTGCGTGTTGTTTGTGTGTGAGCCTGAATAAATCAGAAGTAAAAATTGCAATGTTGTAATACCCCTCGATAAGCCTAGAGGTGCTTTTGGTGAAAACAATGACAAATATGTTTATAGTAAATAAAAAAGGAAATAATGATAAAATTTGTACTAAATTTCACATGCCAGTTATGTAATAAGCAGTAGAGTTGATTTAACAAAAAGCAAGATTACCTGAGTATTTGCATCGTAATACAACCCAGTAGTTGAGTCATAGTAATAACCTGTTGTAGGATCATACACGTAGTTTGCAAAGGACTGGGGCTGTTGTGCTTGAGTCAAACCTTGCTGTGTTTGTGAGGGCTGTTGCTGAAACTGTACGGTGCCAGCTAAAAAGATTGAAAAAGAATCCATGAATCATCCATGCCTGCATCAAGGCAGCATCATCACAACAAACATCTACATGAATCTTTGCAGACTCAACACATCTTCTCTCAAAAGACACCTAATGATAATTATTATTTCACCCAAAAATTCTTTCATTGGTAAATTTGCTCCAATCCAGAAAATCAGAGAGGTCAGATGGCTCATCATTACTGGCACTCTGGTTTCTGTTGCATGAAGCAACTACGAGTCTGCTTCTCCCTCGTGATTGGAATGCTGCTGTACTACAGGGACACACATACACTGTAGGACACTTTCCATTTGGCCAAAAATTCTGGAAATTTCAAAACAGGGACAAATGGTATGGGAATTTCCTGGGAAGGTTTCCAGAAAATCCAGAAATTGTGGAATTCTGAAAAGCGAGCCACTCAACTGTAAATTCCAAAAATTCTGGGAGGAAAGTCACATGGCATGAAAATTCCTGGTAAGAAATTTCCAAAAACATTTGGTACACCTTGCACAGTTGTCTTATTTTTTTCAGAAATTGTTGTATAATGCCACGCAATCAAAAATACCACCAAGCCTGTGTTTGAGACTGAAAGACTGTCAAGCAAGTGCTCATCTCCCATTTTATAGCATCAAGTGACTAGAAGTATTTCTACTCCTCCCTGGATGGGATGTTAGTCCAATTAAGAGTTACAAAATAATGTACACCACACTATTTAATTTATGCTACCCATTTAAATACACTTGGGTGGAGAGAGGCACTGTGAGAGTTAAGTGTCTTGTCCAAGAACACAACACCATGCTGACCCCAGCCCAAATCTGGACTACACAGAAATTTCATAATGAACTTCAAAGAAAAAAATTACCTTGGGCTTGTTCAGTTGCACTTCCTGTAACAAATGGAAATAAAGTATTAAATGAAATATAAAATGTCTTTGGAATGTTTTTATATTTCACAATGTCAACATTCAGAATACTTCTCCTTGATACTGTTCCCAATTTCGTAAGACTTATATACTGTCGGTAGCAAAACCCGGGAAATAACATATCTGAGCCAACCAGGGCTTTGTTTGCTCAGAAGCCAATTAAACCAAAACTTCGGATTATAGCTACCATCTGTACTGCTGATATTGACTTGTTTTGTTGCACTTTGAGATTAACAAAATTAACTGCCATTATGGTTGAGAATTATGTAGTCTGGAAAGGAAAATCTAGCGTCTGAATTATCACAGAAAGGAATATTAGTAAAACAGAAATAGAAACTGAATTGCTTTGAAATGAGAGACACCCTTCACAGATTCCACAATGGTCCACAATGCTAAAACAGTGGAAAGCAAGTTAATTTGTGTCAACCAATGCCATGGGGCTGGCATAATAAAGTGCATGAGTCTTCAAAGTAGAATATTTTTAACAGGGTATATCTGCTGTCATGTTCAAGTTTATATCTCAATTAATTTGCAAATTGTTTGGGACTGGAAAAAAAAGTCTGGATAAACTACAGGTCTGGTATTGTTACTGTATTTCCTGGTTTTTCTGTAAATAAGTATCTTTTGACCTACAGGTAAATTCACTTCCTGTCAAAAAATTTAATAGCATAAAAGTTTACTTTCCTATACCTGTGGTAGCCTGGACAGTGGGCTGTTGTTGATACTGGTGAAGGAGAGAAAAAAAAACTTTGTGTAGTAAACAGCAACCTGAAAACTAAAATTGGCAAATAGCAATCTCTTCACAAAAAAGAAAAATCTGATGATTATGAATGCTATTTTTAACAATTTTGGTCAGATCAGGATAGTAATTAATACAAAATTCTCTGGTAACTGATTACAGTACAAGTCTTTCAGTGTTAGCTTTTAGCATGTGCTGTATATGTAATTCAAGACAATGATTATCCCTAATGAGAAGGATTTGCTATTCTAGACAAGCAACTGTATATTTCATTAATGATCTGCTAAACGTTTTTATTTCACTGGCTCCAAAAAAAGCCTTTCCTTGTGTTTGTTTGTTTGTTTTTTTCTTTTTCTGTATTTAGTCACACCAACTACAGAAAAAAAGTGGAGCTGTTACCTGTTGCTGATAGGCTGTGGTTGTCGTGTCATAAGTCTGCTGTTGAGTAGCATAACTCTCCGCTGTTACGGTGCCCATGGAGCCAGCAGCCTGTGCTTGAGCCACGGCATTGGCTGCAGCAGCACTGGAAGAAGCCTGAGGCTGAGATGTGGTGGCTGTCTGTGACCACTGTGCTTGCTCAATGGCAGCTGTTGCTGCTGACGCACTGTTTAAGATCATGCAAAAGACTTGTTATATTGTTAAAATTGGGAGGGGAGATGCCCTGTTGCTGAGTGTGTTGGCTGACAGATGACTTGTAATGGACTATCATCATATACAGGACATCTAGCAATAGGCTCGAATAGGCTCGATTTCCACCGCTTTCTCGAGTCTGGTCTACGTTCCTCCCCAAGAAGAGACGGCTGGACACGTGAACGGCAAAGCATGTCTGTGACGTAAATTCATAATTTAGTTCTTGCGGTGCTTCTGGTGGCCGGAAATGTCATCTGATGACAATCATAGGCAGGCCCACATGATGCCTACGGCTCATAAAATTTGTGGCATTTTCACCACTTCTTCTTTTAATTTTGGCCCTCCAACCTATCTCGTTTCACATTATTGCTGCAGAAGGGCATTACATGCTGTGTTCTAAAGAAGACTACTGTACACATTAATTTGACTGAGTGTTTTGTTTCTTGAGATCGATGTTTGCGTTTATCCCTCTCTTTGTTGACTTTGTTCGTTATCTGACATTCTGGCACATGATTCAATCTAGATTCTAACGCATAAGTCTGTTGATTATTTTGCGTGTTGTATATGCCCCTATGGTTTCGATCAGGCAAGATTTCATCAGTTGACGGTATTTGGTTAAATGTCCCACTAATGCAATCGCACTTCATATTGCACAACTTCTTTGCTACTGCGAGAAAGCTTATTTATGCAGCCTGCTTGATTCAAGCAGGCAAATTTCTTATTGGTTGAAATCAACAATGCCAAGTCCACGAGTCCAGCCATGAGTTCGGGGCAGGAGCGCGGGCTCCTTTCCCGAACAGCAGCTGGTAATTGAGCCTACTACAGTTACTGCTCCATGTAAAACTGAAATAAATATTGCAGGAGTAATTCGAGTCTGCGTTTGAGCCAAGCTGGCACTTATCTCTGGTTTCTGTAGCATGAAATTCACTGGTACCCATTTATACACCTGGGTAGAGTGGAGCACCGAAAGAGTAAGACAACAACAACACAAAATGATGCAACCAGGAAGGCCGGGAAGTTTCTGCCTGTAGGATTCACACTGTAGTGAACTGCCGAACTGTGGTAAGCAACTATGCTACAAAGAGACTTTTGAGTTTTCCATAAGAATCATTAAGTTGCCTAGGGTTTGAACCTGGAATGCATGATCCAGAGTCCAGGATACTGACTATTCAGGCCACTGCATCTTTCCTCCACAATAAGTACCAGCAGTAATTTCTTTACTCAGAACAGACTGTTACTCACTCACCTGGTTTGTTTTGGTGGGTTGTCATGCTTGGCATAAGACGCTGTGACAATTCTGCCATCAATAGCAAAAAATGGATGCATATTGGAGATGATTTCTAACAACTGACTTGCTTCCTGTTAAACAGAGGACACACAATCCTACATTAATCATTAATTGATTGAAAAACGACTTTCTTTTATGAAAAAAAAAAGAAAAAAAGAACTATCAACCATACCTCAGTACAACTACATTTATTTAATATTACTGGTTATACATGGTCACAACATGTACATCACATTTTACTTTAAATAATAATTATTGTACAGATGTATATTTATTATACACGCAGCTTTGATCAAATCACTGAACGAACAAACAGAAACATAAGGTTACCCCAACTGAACCAAGTTCCACAAAACAAAATCCTCTGGATGTGTTAGTCAGTTTATCTCTTATCAGACGAACATCATAAATCGGAAGAGCTGTTATTTCCACAAGGGCTTTTCGTATCTAAAATAACACAAGCAACAATAATACAATATCATCATGAGACCAATCTGACATCCTTTTCTCACTTAAGCTGTCTGCGGATAAACCTCACCCCACTAAAATAATTTACTACAGTCATACATAATAATTGTGTACCTCCTTACATTGTACAATCTTTTCTTATCTTACATGTATTCACTTCTCTTTTACTTACCGCTTCATCATGGGTAATGGTATCCAGACCCTTCAGAATCAATACTAAAACATGAAAAAATTATGTTATTTACATCTTATATTTTTTTATAATTTGATTGTTTAATAAGCCTTAAGATTACTTTATTCACCATTCTTCCATTGTCCATCATTTACTCTGACTCCAATTTTAAATGCACGTTAATTGTCCAAATTTCTTTTAACCTTCTATCTTTAAACAAAATCTACAATGTACTGTACATGCATGATTAATATACAACTACAAAATATTATATATCAAACTATAAACTCAGCTAACTTACAAGAGTTAGCTGAAACTATATCTTAATAACTGGAATACTTTATTTTGCCAGTTGTGTGTATGTTTTGATCTCATTGTTGGGACCAAGTTAAAGTTAGATGGAAATTACAGATCTGATGTATAAGTCATGGTACAAATTTTAGCCACTGGAATTAAAGTAATGACTTCCAAAAGTAGTAACTAATCATCAAAAAGTAGCATAAATAAGGGTAGTGTATGTGAATCCAACAGAAACAAAGCCAGGATGCATTACCTTTACAAGGGTTATTTGAAACCTCTTTATCCTCTCCTCCATCTAAACACAAGCAGGTCAAGTTAAATTAAAGTAAGACCACATAACACGTCATTGCGCAAAAATGTTGATTAGCTATAGCTGTAAACTTGTACAATGTTACCAATAATTGTTTTGTCATGACATGGAGAAGTGCCCAATGGTAAATACAGGTAAAGACTTTGAGAAGGTGAGGCTGGTAAATTCTCTGGGGGCTTGACCCTTTCTAAGCTTTGCAAGAGAAATCAAGGAGGCACAGCTAAAATTTTAAGATAGGACAGCTCAAGAAATTTGGCTTAAATCCAAGACATATACATTTAAGACCATCATGAATCAAAATAGGTTACTACTAGGTCATTTTATTGATCAAGCACGAGGGTCACAATGGGAGAATATCAGCGCAAGGTCGTGAAAGTATACTAAATTAATGGTGTACAGTAAGTTCTGTATGGACAGGTCTGAGGGCAATATTCTTCCTATTTAAGTCCAAGGAAAGCAAGCTTAATTTGTTAACAAGAGATATGTTATACATTGTGCAACCTCAATAGTGAAACATAGTCTAAAAAAATTGATAAAATACCTCGTTCAGCACTTATTCTAACATTGCATGTACATGTATGCTGTCAGAAACCTCACTTTATGTGTCTCTTATTGAATTGTATCATATGTGTACAAGGATAACAATTACAAAGCAATCAATTAAATTAAAACCTTTCACTGACCTGCAGTTTCCTTTGGTGCTCCACACTTGAAGCAAGAAAGGCGCCTCTTGGAAGAAAAGTTTTGGCCCCCACACTGAAACATTATTAATTTTATGAGTGTATGCAGTAAAACAGCAAATCAATGAACAAGCATATATGTGTATATAATATTACAAACTGTAAGCCATAATCCCAAACAGAAGAAGCAAAACTGCAAAAAACTTTTTTTTTTTCATGTACATGAAACAATCATCCTGGTAGTATTTGATCTCACCTTACTGCAAGTCCAGTCCTTATCTATTAGATTTGAAGTATTTTTTGGTCGGCTGTAATCAGCACAGACTCTGTGTCCACGCACATGATAACGACCCTAAAAATGTAAAAAATGTATTATCACAATTAGGTTTTTGTGTAATTTCTTAATTTCTAACTTTTTAACCAAGCCTAAAGGGAAATGTTGGACCTCAATGTGTGTAGTTAATACTGCAAAGACCTACAGTGTGGTGCAGATATTCTTACAGTAAAGCCCATGCATACTTGGTTAATAAGATATACAGTGAAACCTGTACTAAGCAGACACCCTATTACATGTATGTGGACACTAGCTTGAGTCCCTAAATTTTCTTCCCACATTTAAAGTGAAATAAACCTGCATTAAGCTGACACCTCTGTTAAGCTGACTTGGACACCAATATTGAGCCATTTTATTGCACAAAACCTGCAATAAGCGGACACTTCAAGAGCTTTATACTTCTGAAAGCTCAGCTCAGACTCCTTTATCCTTGTTTAACAAAGTTGTTTTAAAGCTTAAGTACATGTAGATTATTCCAGATTGATGCATTGACTGACTGGATGTTGAGCAATGAGGAATCTCTGGTCTTACACTGTGTTCAAAGGGGTTAATAATTAACTATTGAATTGCACAATATATTAGAACCTGTTTAGAGCAGACATTCTGTATTAACTGGACACTAGTGAGTGTCCCAAGGGTTTTCATTTAATACAGGTTTCACCGTACAAGAGTTGCTCCTGCAAAATTAAAAACAAACTATGCATACCCTATGATGTTCCATCCAGTCTTGTGCATTGGAAACACTCTTAAATTCTAAGAAGCCAAATCCTCTGGAAACACCTAGAGGGTATACAAGAGTCACGTAAAAGATGATACTGATATAAACTTGTTGATAAGTCTATCCAAGCTGGCATTTTGATGCTATTCATCCCTGATGGGATATACAAACAATAGCCTCAATTTGGCTTGAAAATTAAAATATGCTGGGATATTTGTCTGCGGACAGTATCTGTTCCGAGAAGTGAACAGTTTTCCAAAAACTGTGAGCTTCGAGGAACAGATAATGTCCAAGGACAAATATTTGAGGATATTTTTGCCCAAAATGGAGGCTATTGTGTTTATTATCCTTCAAACATTCCTCACAACACGCACAGTTTTGAAAATTGGGGAATATCCAAGGACATTCCCTGGTTTTAGGTGGGGAATATTTGGTCATGTGATGCGTTTAGGCCAATCGCGTGCGAGTGAAAATATTTGGATTATGAAATAAATTATTTCAAATAATGATAGACTATTTACCAGTTCTATGGCGGACAATTCTGAGATCCAAAAAGTCTGTACCATCTTTCTGCAGTTCTTCAATCATCTATTAGCAAGAAACAAATATCGCAAGCTTGAGCATTTGCAAGAGAAACTATCGACCACTAATGAAGGGGTATTACTGTTAATTAAAGGGGTTTGTAAATTATTCCAACACATACCGTCCATTTATAATTTCAGTTTATCCTGAGCAGCAATCAAGGAGGATACGAATAACACAAGGAGTTTACTTCTGTCACACATTTATCCTCAGTTCTTCCACTAATCAAGACATGTCAAAGATTTTGACTTACTACTAGCGATTAATCTCAGCAAGACTCCAGTGCTGCTCATTATTATACACTGAAGTCACTATCTCTTTTTTGATTGGTCGAAAGCATACAGTGAATTTGCAAAATCAGCGCCTGTGACGTCATCTAGCTCCAGATTCTACAATAATCATGTCAAGGACACTCAAGGTCACGGTAATCATGCCATGTATGACTGCCGTGCATGATTTCTAAGGGTAATCATGTCAAGTTTGCTTGCTTTGTGTTGCTTGCTGTCAGTGAAGAAACAAAAACATGACTTCCATTTTTTTTGTTCAATGTATAATATTAAAACAATATTATTAGATTTGGTTTTTGTGACATCCAGAATAATCAAGGTTTCTGTAACCTTGATAACCCCTACCTCGACCTCGATTATTCTGGATATCACAGAAACCTCATCCAATAATATCATTGTTTATCTAAAATCAGCCAATCAGAACACAATCTGTCATTTAATAAAATAATCTCTCATTAACCAAGATTGCTACTTAGGGACCATGCACGCTGGGAAAATATGGATGCATGGACCTAATGGCTGTGCTTGATCCATACTGTCAAGACCTCAGGTTGATATTCTGTCAATACAAATTTTTATATGCAAGTATCAACAAATTTGACACACTACACTGTAAATGTATTTGGCTCTCCGTAAAGTCACACAATTATAAAATTTCTTCTCAATCAACGAAATCCCAAACATATCTTGAAAAAAAAACAGAGCAAGCACATGAACATGTACATGTAATAAATATTACTATAATTAGTCAACACAACCAACTCACATCCTCCTCTTTGAAATCCTTATCAAGACCGTGCAGGATAACCACATTAGTGGGCTCTTCTTGTCGACTGTCTTGCCACTTTCTGTCATCATCTCGGTATCTGCTACGAGATGGCTCCCTGTCATCCCAGTCCCTGTCTCGATCACTGCGATCATGCTGTTTATGAATGACAATGATTATTTAGCCGTGTTTGAAAAAAAGAAAAAGTACTGCCCATGGTGTGAAAGAATTCCTCTTGTTTATCCCTTGCTTTCAGTTGCTGAGTACTTCCATTGATTCATTTAGTGCCATGACCATGAATATTGAAGAATCTTGAAATGACTGTAAGTGCACAACCAATTTGAAGAAACAATAACCGAGCATTCTGTAGTCATACACTTACTTTGAGACATGCATGTACAGAATGTACATCTCTGTCAGTGTTATGCAAAAGAATATTCTGAAGTACTCTTCATAAATTTCTGTTTTGTACTTACAAGTGTATTCAGAAATCCAAAAAATGATGGTTTCAGTATTATTGTTGAATGAGATATGTAGCTACTTCTCAGCAATTTTTTCCAGTACCATTATTATCAATTAAATGATATCAAAAAGTTTTAGTTAAAGCTGTAGCCATTTTACATGTACAGTAGTTTAAATTCTGAAACACTGCTATACATTGTATCAAAAGCTGTAGCAAAAAGAACTAATAAAAACAGATGAACATCTATTTCTATCATTTAAAATCATGCAACAAAAACAAGGAACATGTGTACAACTTCATCACTGTAATAGTCCTCAGGGTCGCTCCTCTGCCGACTCCACTCTCTGCCATATCCTGCCCTGTCTTTATTGTCGTAGTCCCAGTCACGATCTCTATCATAAGCCCTGTCACGATCTCGATCTCTGTCATAGTCTCGATCTCGAGATCTTCCATAGTCTCTATCACCATTATAATTTCGATTCCGATCCTGCCGATCACGATCGTAACGGTCTCTGTCCCGATCTAGGCTATCACGGCTGTCACGTTCATAGCGATCCCTGTCCCGTGACCTGTATCCATCCCTGTCATGATCTCTGTCACCCCTGTCTTTATCACGATCATTCTCACGAACCCTCTCCTTGTAATAATCTCTATCACGACCAAAAGGATCAGGTGCATCACGACGCTTTAAATCTGGACTTCGGCGTCGTTCATCTCTGTCTGATCTACCATCCCTAAAACGGCTCAGCTCACGACCAATGTTACGTTCAAGATCGCGGTCTCTTGTATCCAGCTCTCGGTCACTGCCTCTGTAGTTTGAACTTCGCCTCAGATCACTGGGGTCGTCTGTTATCCTACATCAGTATTTCAAACCAAGGATGGAAGGAGTGAGTATCAGTTGACAAATTAAAAAAATATTGACCTTACTCACCTCACGAATATCAAAATACTGATGTTTTGACCTTTTCAACACCTACGTGTACTTGAATGAGCCGATGCACGTTACCGGAATGTTCTAACAATTTCTTCACCAAAAGATGCTGTAAGCCACATAACCAAATCTTGTGAACATGTTGCAGACTTTTGGGGTTTGCCCAAACCCAAAGTGTAGAGGCAAAAAATGCAAAATCCTCAAAGACCGGATTTTTGTTAATATGTGCAGGATCACTGATATTAAAACAACAACAGAGATGATGGAGTATTTATTTTACGATAATTGCAGAAATTCTTGAGCACTCATTGGCTAATTTTCATTGTCAACATGCGGACAGACACATGGATTTATAATCTATGCAATGTGTCAACCAGCAAGAGCAGACAACTTGACAATTTGTCATCATAAAAAACAAACTGACCTCAGTTTTTCGGTTGTCTTTCCTATTATTGACTATGAATTTCGTCATAACATTGTCAAAGTAGTCTGTGGATCCACTTGGCTATCACCTTGTGGATCCACAACTACTTTGACAATGTTATGACGAAATTCATGATCAATAATGGGACAGACGCATGAAGAACTGACGTCAATTTGTTAAATCGATCATACTCACTTCAATCGGCATAATTATTATATCAACGAGTCTAATTATGCAAAATACTCAGAATACTTTACTGTAGCAATAATACAAAACTCCTACTTTTAACAACATTCAATTAAGGTAGACATGAAGTTCAGAACCTTTCAGCGGTGTCTTGCCGCCTATTGTCCATTTTGCTAGCCTCTGATCAAGGAAAACGTACAACTGGAGACGAAGCGACCTACAATTCTTGAAAACTTTGAAGCACTAGCGACCTGCAAATTGAGGATAAATGTTCAGTAAAGCGATCTAGCGAGTAAACAGCAGCCTTCATACACGGTTCGGAGAGGACATCACTTGTTTACGTGTGGAAACGGGCGTGATTTCGACGAAAAAAGGAGGCGCGGAGCAAAAGATGACCTAAATCCAAACATGGCGGCTGGTCCCTGGAGCAAGCGTGACCTTTCCTGAGCCAATCGCTAATCACTGCGAGTAAGCAACCTGTGGATAAAGAGTAAGCTAAAGGATTCCCTTGCATCTCTCTCTACTACACAATACAAACCTTTCATATATATGCAAAACTTGACTAAATTCAACGCACAGCTCATTCTTCTACAGCATGTGCAGGTTGTTTTCCACCCTCATCCAATGGAAAGGAGTGGCTACTAAGTTACTAGCAGGGCTGGTTACCAAGTCAAGTTTCCTGCGCATGTTTTAATGGTAGAGGCAAGATGGCGGACGAAGGTGAAAATGGTGGACGGAAGGTATTTATGAACTGAACACCCTAAGCTTAACTCTTAAGCAGTTAATTTAATCTTTGTTTTCTGCTATGAGGATGGAGAGTATAAGGGAGAAAATAATCCCAGTCTGTATGAGGCTAAAGTCATTTCATCCACAAGTATTGCAAGGCATGTAAGCTTACACTTAAGCTCATATGGAAATGTGTAAGGATAATTAATTTTGTATTTGCCCTTGTAGCACAAGGAGGTGGCTCGCATATTTAATATCTTACCTGAAAGACAAGCAAAGGTGAATTACTTGCTTGCAACACAAGAAAAGGCAGAAGCGGCCAAGGTACTGTAAAGTGATTGCACACGTAAATTCATCTCTCTGTTATTTGACTAACTTATGGTGCAAAGAAAACAGGGTTTTTTAGTTTGCTTTTCATGCCATTGTGTATCAGCCTGCAGTCTGTTCTCATTAGCTGACCACAAAAGTCATGTGTTATTAGCTAAATTTCATTGGCCCTGAGTTATTTAATACAGATGTAAGTCTTTCTTTGTCAACCTGCAAGCAGGCTCACGTTTTGGAGCACACATGTGAGTGGCGCCTCTTCAACAGACTTGTCCCTGCTGACTTGCTCTTTGCCACTCATGCGTGCAACGCAGAGGTGAGCCTGCTCGCAAACCACTCATTATGAAGTGTAATTGCCTCAGCTGTGCCAACATTGAGCAGCTGGAGTGGTCTTGACCTGTAAATATGTGTAAATGTTGCATATGGCCACACCTGTGACTTGGTAAATACATGTGATGGCTATTGGCGAGAAATAGGTGGGAGTTATATTGAGCTAATGGTACAGTACCGCTCACAAGTAAGTTATCACTGTCTTGCGAGACGCGCCTCGTTTCTCACGAGACTTGTCTCGAAAGAAACGAGAGGAGTCTGCAGAGAAATGAGATGTGTCTCATTTCTCGCGAGTGCACTGGAAGTACCAATACTTTGCATTCGTCGGTATTCAAAACCTGTTTTATGTATAAGACTTCTGTATTGTATTGTATCGATTAGCGTGGTTGACACGATTTCCGTTCTCATCAGCAATGCATGTGTACCATGTGTGTATTATAAGTTCTCAAGCATCCACTATTGTTTCATATACATCGGCCAAGCTTTTTTTATTCCAGCCAGACTTGCTTAACGTTTAGTATTTGTAAATACATGCATGATAAAAGTTGAAGGTATCTGAATTGTCGGTGACAGTCACTCGTGTTTACAAATATGTTTTACAGTTGTATCAATTCTCTTATCGTATAGATCTTAAAACAAGGTTTGTTTGCAATTCTAAACGTGATTCATACAGTTGATAATCAAAATGTAGCGCTCATGAAACAACATGTAGAGTTTTGTCACCCAATCTACATGTTGCAAGTTAAAGACGCGATCGCAATCACTAAGTCAACACAGCAGCGCCGCTTATGTTTTGTTAACTATCGCTCCCGACTGATTTGTCGGGAAATTCGACTAACTTTTTATCCAAAGATTGTGACCATGCGAAATGACGCTAAGTGATCCGTTGAATAGCTTAATATTCAAACTTGTAAACACACGCTTTGCACATGAAGCCTTGATTAACTTTTTATTCAAAGGTTGTGAACACGCGAAACCATGCTTTGATCATAAATCACTTCCCTTCACATTCGAATAACTTATTTATTCAAACTTGTGAATGTTCGCTTTGCATATGAAATCTTGACTAACTTTTTGTTCACACTTGCGACACATGCGACACATGCGACACATGCTTTGTTCATGAAACCTCGAATAACATTTTATTCAAACTTGTGGACATGCGGAACCACGCTTTGATCGTGAAACCTCGACTAGTTATAACTGGACCGCTGTATTGACCGATATATAAAATGTTTACTCACATACCACTCGAAATCTTCGCTGTCGAGCAACAAATATTCTATCTGCTAAAGAGAGAGTATTGTGCCATTTGAAAAAACGATTTATACCAAATAGAACAGGCGATGTTTTTGCCACGACGCTTTGCAAAACAAACTTCATTGGTGTATTAAATGACTGCGGCGAGACAGAACTTTCCCTTGCAAAAACATTGACTTAATGTAAACTTCGCATCACATAAACATTATAAGAAACTCTTGTCTGCAAAGATATAGTATTTTGGCGTTTGAATGAACGATTTATGCCAAATGGAACTGGAAACGTTTTTAGTGTTTGTCTTGACGTTTCAGAGAACAATAAAGTTCATTAATGTTGTCGACTCGTCCACGCGTACCGCTAGACAAAACTCGCGCTAGCAGAAAAATTTAAAACTATTGTAAACAGTGCATCTCAGAAACCTTGATAAAAACTCCTGTCTTCGAAGATATAGTATTTTAGCATTTGAATGAACGATTTATGCCAAAGAGAACCGGAGATACATTTATCATTTTTTCAACAATTTATGACTCCCATTTATAAACAATTGACTCACTGGCGCATGCCAAAAGCCTGAATGTTTTTCTCCTACACAAAATTAAATGTTTGTTTGAGTTAGCGGTTATTGAAGAACAAGCAAATGTAGGTAACTGAATCATTTGGAGTGAGCAAGATTCGCAAAAACAACTCTTTGCCCCCGTGATCGCATGAATTGAAACGCATGTAATTCTACTTGTAGTTACATTCAATGTTCGATATTATCTTTGTTCGATATGAATCGAGCAAACGATCGATTCATATTTTATGTTGGATGGTCCCATCGATTTGACAATGAACTGCAGAGCAGCAATCGTTACAGGTAACTGTTTTCTTACACGTAATATATGCCATATACTAAACACTTCAGTGATTCTCGAGAGAGACGAGACGCGTCTCGCGAGAAAAGAGAAACGTCTCGAGGGAAATGAGACTTGTCTTGCGAGAAATGAGACGGTTGAGCGGTACTGTTGAGCGATACTGTAAGTGTGCTGGCCTTTGGATTAAGGATTGCAGGCTCAAGTCCTGGCTTCCTGGGATTGCTATGTTCTGTTCTTGGGTAAGGTACTTCACTCTACAAGGCCTCTCTCCACCCAGGTGTGCATAAATTGGTACCAGCATATGTACTGTGAACAGTGGGGCATGGGGTAAACCTGTAATTTATTACTGGGAATACTCCTAGTTGCTTCACAAGGTGGAAACTGGAGATAAGTGCTGACCCACTTGGCCTTTCATTGGCCACCAGCCTCGAAAGCAAACTTAACCTAATAATGAATAGTGCTAGGTAGTCAGATTATTAGTTACAATGTATTTCTTTACCACACGATAAAATGTCCCACAGAATCCAAGAAAATTGAATATGCGAAAATGAGTTAAATATTGACTTCGGATGGTAAAATGAAACCAAATACAACAGAATTTCCATTCGTGTGCTATAACGGCTAGCATTTGAGAAAACAAGGGAAAATAAATGTGAAAGGCATCTAAAAATCAATCTGAAAACAAGAAATCAAATAATTTCTTCGCCATGCGACGAAATATATTACAGCGCTGCGAAAGAAAAATGAAAGTTGTAAATCAAAAAATGACAAAAACTAATTATTTTGAGATCAATCGTATTTCAACTGCGTTAAATTAGTGCCCACTTAGTTCTTTCCTCTGCACTTCTGTAGTAGCTGAATAAGAGTCCAAAAATATATTTGAATGAAGCGAATATAAACTAAATAAACAAACCGCATGGACGTCACGGTAAATTAAATATGCAGAAATATATTAATCCAGCATGCAGGTACAGGGAACCAAATGAAAGAAATGTGAAAGGAAGTTCAATAGCAATAACGTTTCATTCAAGTTGATGGGAAGAAACCTATTTAAAAAAATATTCCCAAACGTGGGAATGGCCGCATGTTCAAATTAATTCTTCATGCTAATTAAGGGAAAGCTTGAGTTTTTGCTGACCACTTTTGCAGTCATTTTAATGCCCATGGCGTTACCAATTATTGCAAGAGTTGAATTCAACTTTGAAGTAGTAATGTACGTTTACCATGTTTGTTTCTTAAGTCCAAAGAGCTTCAGCTTGAAATTTGCAATCTGTATTCAAAACTTACTTGAAAGTGCTCCAATTGTCGTGTTTTCATGGCAGTTGTAGAAAGAAAAAATTCTCCACCAGAAAGGTTTGAGGACTGATTAATCCTTGATCCTTTATTCTGAGGCCACTTAAACATTGATTTGTATTTTTCCTTTCTATTTTAAATCTCAAAGCAGTAATTTCTCCATGTTAGGAATGAAAATGAGACCTTGGAAGTTTTCAGATTTGACCCGCAATGTGCATGAGTACCTGCTCTTTTCGAGCGCATGATTTTAAGAAGAAAAACCAGCTTTATAGGACCCCTAAAGTCCTCTAAAAATGTTATCAGAAAGTCCATTCTGATTGGTTTATTTTGTCCCCAAGAACAAGAGAACAATGGAATGATAAGAGGACCAAGAAGTCTTCAGGGAGGGTAGGAAAGACGATTGCCCCCACATGCTTTTTTTTGGGGCGGTTACGGGTGACACAGGGAATTGGAGGAGTTTTTCACACAGGTGGTTACAGTTGGCACAGGCGTCACTGGGTTAACTGATTTATTTGTGGTTTTTAATACAGGAAGAAAAGGCAAAGAAGGATGATGCTTTCTACTGTGTTTGTCGTACTTCAGACACCAGCCGATTTATGATGTAAGTGTCTGCAGGCTTGTATAATCAGAATGATAACATGATACAATGTATGTAAGGGTTTGAATCAATAATTCTGTGGTAATCTATAATCAGTTTTATAAGAGAGACAAGCAATTAATAATAATTGGCAAAATAATGTACATGACTGTATAAATTAATTTACATGACATGTATCAATAATTAATTTTGTTTATTTCCTTATTATTTTTAATTTATAATTATTTATTTATTAACAGTGAACCTATTACATTTATTTTTATGTGTAGTCTGATGTACAAAATGTTGTTATTTTCACCCACTGGTTTAGCTTCTTATAGTTATTTTGGGTGTCCTGCTACTGATTTTCTTTTTTTTTAATGAAAATTTTATATTAGTGAGCAAAAACTAACGATAAAAACTGATGTTTTGGTGTCTTCATGACGCCATTGTTAAGGTGATGAAAAATAAGGAATACAAATTCTGCAAGTTCATAAAGGTGTAAAAATGAATTTATATAATGAATGCAAGGCAAAATTATACAAATAGAAATGAGCCATTCCTGAGTTACCTCGTACCTCTGTGTCAAAACAAGTCTTTGTTTCAAACCATTCATATGAAAATGTGTTCTGCCTACAAGTTCATTTTCATGCGAATCATACTCATTTTCATATGAGAGGTTTTGCATGCAGACTTGTTTTTAAACAGAGGCACAAGGTAACTCAGAAATGGCCCATTAATAATTAAATCATAGCATTAGACTGTACAAATAATTTGTTGTGGTCATCATTGTTGTTGTTGTTTGTTGTTGTTAGTTCTTCTACATTTTTCTTGTAGCAGCTATAGCCTTAATTTTAATTTTGAAAGTATCAAAAATACCAGTAAACAAGGTGGTTCTGTTGCAGCCAGTGAAAGGTTTTGTGAAGAAATATACAGGTAATGATGAAGGTAAATTAATCTTTTGATTTAATTCTGAATATCTCTTTTGTGCAGCTGTTGTGACAAATGTGATGAGTGGTTCCACGGGGACTGTATTGGCATTACAAAGTTGGAGGCAAAAGAAATCAAGCAGTACTATTGCAGGGAATGTCTAGGTAAGCTATCCTCTTTAAAGAGCCACACACTATTTTTGACTTGCTTTTATACTGAAGAAAGAGTATAATATTATTACGTTGATAGAATAAGTCACGAACAACAGTTCTTTTCAGAGCTATCCTCATGCAGGAAATCCCACTGAATGAGTTACAGATACCCCTTGATGCAAACCATTTACTATGAATTACCAATCTTGTAGTTAGTGAGTTTGAAACAGAACTGGGGCCCGTTTCTCGAAAGGCCCAGAAACTTTTCAGGCCTGTAAAGCCATTTTTAATTTCTCTGCATCTAAAAACTGAGAGGTGTACACGCCTGGAACTTCTTGTGTGAAAAGAACCTCTGTTAATATTTAGAATACGTGAACAAAACAGCTCTGTAATCATAAGGTTTGAGACTTTGCTACTGCTTTGCGGGTGCGAGAACTTTCTGGAACCTTCGAGAAATGGGCCCCTGGAAGTGTTTAATAAAATGTTGTGCTACTTTGATTTCTTTTTCCTTTTTTTTTATTCCAGAAAGCAATCCAGATCTTTGCATCAAGTACAGGATCAAGAAACCTAAACCAGAGAAAAGTGACAAAATCCAATCAGAGAAGAAGGAAAAACAGGATTCAAGTAAAGATGATGTATGTCTTTCCTTCACATCAAATGATCGGATGTTTGTGTCAGATTACCCAGTGACCACACACCTGTAATATATACTAGTCTGAATTTGTCGAGAGTGAAAATTTCATACTCTGTTTTTGTTTTGTTTTTTGTTTTTGCATCAGGCATCAGGTATCAGGCATGTGTTCTTAAAATGGTACAATTTACTGCAATCTGTGCAGCAATAGGCCAATTTTGCTATATTAAAAATTTTAACCTGATGGTGAGTTTTTGGGGAATAAAACAAAAGAAATCACATCAAGGTTAAGGGATGAATTAATGTTTTGTTTTGTTCCCCTAAGCCTCGGCATTAATTTAGAAATTTTAACTATATATTGAAATTGACCTATTGGTATCCAGTATTAAAGCTACAATGATTAAAAATCTTCTTTAGATTTTTGACAAATTTAAATTAATTATTACATTGTTAATGAGGGGAAATGGGAACGAAACCTGGCAAAGTTCTTTGTTGTAATGTATGTTTTTGTTGACTATTTTGGGAACTGACCCTGTACAAAACCTGGCAAAATACAAAAGGTCATTATATTGGATGACATAACATATGGATGAGCATAAAACAAAAGATATGCAGGGTCAAGGACCTTCTTGGACAAGATACATGTAAATCTTAGCCTGTTTGTTTGCTTCTTTGATGTTTGCTGACCTTCCTAACCATTTCCCTCAGTTACCTTTGATTATTATGACAAGTTTGTTCTCTGAATTAGCTACCACTGAAGTTTGCCATCTAAACAGGGCCTAATGTAGGTGTGGTCGATTTCGAACAGTGCTACAGGTACACTATATTGGGATGCTGATTGATAGTGGAATTCCTTGCTAAACTGAGCTGAAAGTATAATTTTGAATATGTTACTTGAAGGCCTTTAACAAGTATTTTTACTGCATTTAAGTAGAAAGTACTACTTACATTTTATAATATTGAAGGTGGTTACCCTAAATTTTGAAAGACTTTACACCTTTTGTGACTGTGAATCTTCTTTTGTACTGTAGAGTGAGCGAAAGAGGTCCAAGAGAACATGTGGAGAATGTGTTGCATGTGTAAAGACAGAGGACTGTGGCCAATGTGACTTTTGCAAGGTGCTTTGTAATACTACTAGTTATGTTGAATTTCGGGATTGTCCTCAATAAAGATAACCTCTGACATTTTCATATTGATTTTTTTTTTTCATAATAAACTTATTTTTATTTAAAAAATTAGGGATAAAAAGTTTGGGCAATGACCTCAGAGAGGTTGAAACATTGTAACTTCTTATCACCAATTTTTATCACAAAATCTGTTTCCAAGAAATTATTCAATAAACTTATTGTTTTGTCTGGACTAGCCTGAAAATACTCATATTACTTTTTCCTTAATGAAGCCTTGCTTCCTTTAGACTAGAGTCAATCAGTCAGGCAGCCTGACAGTCCGTCAGTCAGACAGTCAGTCAGCCATATTGCTAGTCAGACAGTCAGTCAGTCTGTCAATCAAATAGGTGCTCAGTCAGTTAATCACACAGACAGACTGTCAGACACAGTCAAGACAATCACAAGTTAGTCACAATCAGACAGTCAGTCCATCAATCACTCAGACAGACAGTATGAGAGTCTGTCAGTCAGTCAGTCAGTCAGACAGACTGTCTTACTGTCCATTGCACATGCTTTCAGGACATGAAGAAGTTTGGTGGCCCCAACAAGATGAGACAAAAATGTCGCCTACGGCAGTGCCTTCTGAAGTCAAGGGTAAGAGATGTAATAAATACTGTATCTTACTAACTTTGTCTTCATCAATCATGGTACGTACAGTAAGTTACGGATCCTCATTTTTACGGATTTATGGCCTGCGTGAACATGCTTGGGCCATGAGTTGAACGGGAAAAAACTTGGTCTGCAACTTACGGCATGGACCTTGGGGTATAATATTGATACATGCATCCATGTACTTGTGTAATCTACATGTGCATAAACTCACTAGACAGTTCGGTAAACATGGTATAAAAATATCTTTAGGTCTACGTGCAGCACACAACACTTAAATTTTGTGTGGTTAACGAGTTTCAAAGTTTGTGTGGTTGTACCTGGTCAAACTCATCAACAAACAGTGAGCTTGGGGAATGGTCCCTGACAGGATGGTGGAGCCTGAGATCAAACTAAACCGTGCACGTAGGGTATCCATGACAACCCTGTGAGCGGCAACCACCAGGTACCGTCACACTGAAAAAACAGTGGAAACACAGGATACTTACCACATACTTACCCTCAAGCCAAAGGGGGACTGGTGGGCTGGGAGAAAAGCTTAACGAGCACTGTCCAACAGCGAAAAACATGCAGAAAGATTTGACATCCGAAGCCGAGCTGTAAAATCCAGGCGCCCGTGGACAAATGCCCCGGCCACCCTGAACTCACTCTGGGGGAGACTGCTGGCCAGCAATCTTGTTTCGCGTTTACTTAGCCTAAATTACGTTGAGCCACATACAACAAATTGAGTAGCTGTTTTTCAGGTTCTGTTAAGAGGTGGCTCCACCTACAGGGACATGCTAAAAGGAGAAGAGGCTAGGAGAGAAGATCTTGACATTGACATAGAGGTACACTGAACAGGATTGACGATGAATGTGAAATTATCCTGTCATATGAGTTGATATAATTTAAAGCTCTTGCATTTTAGCCTAGTTTAAATTAACTCAGCACTAATCAGTGCGAGAAATCTATTTAGGCAATAGTTTATGTTCTTGAATAGATTGTTGAGTTATATATGAAATACATATAAGCACGCACCACACGTTTTGAAACATAAATCGACTGTTAAAATTTCTTCATTATTTCTTCTTGCATCAGAGTTTGACTCCAAGAAAACAGCGCAAAGCAGTGAAGATGAAGCATGCAAAGTCATCTGAAAGTAGAAAGGTTTGTAGATGAAGTTGATAGGCTTGTGAGAGAATACGCTAGTGTGGTGCGTTAGGTTAATTGTTTTCTAATACAAAAATTTGCAAAAAGACAATTCACATACTCTACTTGAAATGCCTGAGAGACAAAACGCCTGGGCAATTGATGATCAGAGTTAAAGTTTGCCCTAAAATTTGCATCGCATTTGCGAAAAAAAAACCGAATTATTGCTGAATTACACCACTGTAGCAAAACCTACTATCGGTAAGCTTGGTTCGAAAATTCGGGCGCATTGAAGTTATAAGTATCCTGAAAATTCGACTTATTATCGCTGAAATACCATTTCGCGGGAAATTTCCCCGAACATGTAGGCCCTGAAAAGCCAGGAAATTGGTCGAAATTTGTATAAATCAGTTTGTTGCTTGTCCCGTCACTAGTATTGTAACGGTGATTTTAATTTACTTTCCTAGACAACATAACACCCGTAACTTCTTGATACATATCGCTGAAATACCATTTCGCGGGAAATTTCCCCGAACATGTAGGCCCTGAAAAGCCAGGAAATTGGTCGAAATTTGTATAAATCAGTTTGTTGCTTGTCCCGTCACTAGTATTGTAACGGTGATTTTAATTTACTTTCCTAGACAACATAACACCCGTAACTTCTTGATACCAAGTACTATGCGTTTTAGAGCTACACCATGTATCAAGTTTCGAGAAACCATACTCAAGATTGCTGTTCCAGGATGTATTATTTTCCTGTTTTTCTTTTGTTTTAAACCATGGTTGTGTCTCGGTCCAATGACACGCAAGAAGAGAACTTAGCTAATAAACATATACAGGCCCAGGGTAGATAAAGGTATATTTAGATTTATTTTTAAAGGCATGCACGCTTGGTCAATATTCTTGTATACCAAAATATATTAGAAACTTTTTTAGACTTAATTGGTATGTGCGGTCCATACTGGGAAAGATTGGTCTTGTTCTCTTTTGGTAAGTTTGTGCGCCTCACCTTCAGCTCGGTCTATGAATGTGTAACAAAAGGACTTGATAACCTGATAGGCCTTTCAAGCAAAATTACCTCAAAGTGATACCAGGACCCAGCCAGTTTTAAAATTCTTGTTGAATTTGTTATCCATTTTGTTTATTAAACAGGAAAAGTTAAGGCAATCCTGCGACAGACCACGCAAACGAAAGAGAATTATGTCTAACGAGGAAAAGAGTAGAATGTCCATTGAATATGCTGATGAGAGAGAAAGAGATGAAGTTCCACGTCAGTGTTATGGACCTGGTTGCACTAAAGCTGCTCGCTCTGGTTCAAAGTATTGCAGTGATGAGTGTGGAATTCAGCTGGCTGTCAGGTATACCAAGTCACGTACGAGTTGAATTACGTACTAGATAGAAAGGATCGCTTGATAACTTTCATTCAGATAGTTGTACATTAGGATTTAAGCACAGAGTTAAAATTTGGAAGTACTTTGACAGCATAATAAACAGTACCACATGAAAGTACTGCTCAGTAGCTTTCATTTGAATGGTCACACACTAGGGTTTCATCAACAGATGCAAAAGTTAGAACCACCTTGTACAGCATAATAAACAGTACCACATGAAAATACTGCTTGATAGCTTGGATTTGATTGCCTATATATACACAGACTTCAAAGTTAAATCCACATTTTACAGCATAATACATTCAAAGTTAAATCCACATTGTACAGCATAATAAACAGTATCACGTGAAAGTAATGTTCAGTAGCGGGATTTTAATGGTCACACACCACCTTTAGATCACGTTGCATCGCATAAATACAAAATAAGTGTACCACGTGAAATTACTTTTGATAGAGCTCTTTTTATAAAAATGTTTGTTTTTGCACGAAAGACGTATTCAAGAGATTTTACCGCAACGTATGGCACAGTGGAAAAAAACTGAAAGTGTTGCTGACCACAAGGCTGAGGAATTTCTAACGAAACTAGCGAAAAGGAAAGAGGTATCTTCAGTAAATAGAGATGTCTTTTCCTGCTTTTTTAACGCGAGTG